>NC_084824.1:30651426-30829387 GCF_958449725.1 Rosa rugosa
AAACGAGAACTAAATTGACTGGATTTTTTTACAACCATTATAAAACATTACAATCTCTCCATCGAGCGGTTGGTTTCTCCAAATTTATCTTCCACTCTATGGTTGCTTTATAATGAACCTCAACAATTTAAATGCAATGTATAAGTCATACAACTTTAGGAGACAAATTGGTATAGGCCAACGTATTTGTAATTAAAATTGAAATTTTTATCTTATGTCCATGCACATCCATTGACTGAATATTTATATGCGTGATGTGAAAAAATAAGCACGTTTCGTGGTCGTCATGTCATTGGTCAACCAAGAAGACATACAAGTGACAACGGTTGACCAATTCGATCGAATTTGAAAATATGGTGAAATTGGCTAAATTATTTACCACACTCATAATTTATTGTAATAATCATATCCACCGGTCGGTTTTTTCATTTTATTTAAGTTGATAGAGGTTTCTGTTTGGAGTGTATGATATATAAATATAAGTTTATATATCTTTAAATATTTATTTGTAAATAAAGCCCGCAAGGCCCTCCCAAAAAAGGGTAAAATCCTCAAATGGTACCCGAATTATCACCAAATGCACTTTTTAGTACCTATAAATTTTTAGAGAGTCTAGTGGTACCTACACTATTCCTCCGTTAGCCCCTATGGTACCTCCGTCCATTATTCCGTTAAAAATGCCTATGTGGCGGCCATGTGAGACTCATGTGAGTAAAATAACATGGATAAAATAGTATTTTCATTCATATATAGAATTATAGTATTATAATATATTGAAGGTCTATAATTAAAAAGTAATTTGACACATAAAAAATAAAAATAATACCCAATCCGTTCTTCCCTATTCTCGGGTTACTTGGGGTAATTAATTTAAGTATTTTGTTTGTGTTTAGTTATTTTTTATAAAAATTAATATATATTCATTTGGTCAACTAATGAGATAATTTTTTCTCAAACAATTAATAGGATTAACCAATGGAAGTAGTAAGTAAATGGTAAATGTAGATATTCACTAATTAAATTCAATTCTAGCTCTTTTTTTTTTTTTTAAACCAAGTTTAATTTAGTTTTATAAAAAAATTGTAAAAAAAATAGGGTTTTTACAATTTTATCCCTACTTTAACGGAATAATTGACGGAAGTACTAAAAGGGTTAACGGAGAGATACTACAGGTACTACTAGACTCTCTGAAAATTTGTAGGTACCAAAAAGTGCATTTCGTAATTGTTTGGGTACCATTTGAGGATTTTACCCCCCAAAAAAAGCCCGCGAGGCCCGCATTAAATGGATGAGCTTGGATCCTTCAATTTACAATAAAGCCCGGCCCAAGCGCTCTACTAACCGTTGATGAGGCCTATTAATTATGCTTTGTGACATGTAAATATGTAATACAAGGGGTATGTACATAGTTCGTAACAGTCAGTCCTGCTGCCAACATGAGTAATCCGTAAATTTCGTTTGTAAATCCATACATGTAGTTGCGGGGCATGATCGCTTTTGCATAAATCCTTCTTGGTACCCTAAACTTTTTTTACCAAAAGAAAGAAAGAAAAAAAGGAAGAAGGAGATTTCAGCCTGGTAATGTGCAACTCATGCAATTCTAGATCACTAGATATGCATTTGCAGCAATTGAGCAGCAATGTATCGACAGAAAACTTGACAACATAATGATGAGGCAGTTTATATCATAATCCTTTCCAAAATGGCATTTCCAAGAATCTCCAAGACTCATCAAAACCTCTGGAAATCAATAAACCCCATCAACCCAACTGCGTTCTTTTCCCTCATCTTCACCAACAACCACACGCCCTCATCGAATTCACCCAGACCCATTTGCACCAGAACCCACGGTGACCCTTTTCTTCCTAATCCAGACGTGGGCCACGTCGCCGATGGTCTCATTTCCATCTTCACCAAGCAACCTTTCTCCCCAGACAACCCAGATTTGAAGCATTTTGCTTCAAGAATCACCCCAAAAGCAGTCGAATGCGTGCTGAATGGGCTCAAGAGCTGGAAGCTAGCTCACTTGTTCTTCACCTGGGCGTCAAACCAATGTGGGTACAAGCACAATTGTTATACCTACAATGCCATGGCTTCACACCTATCACGTGCTCGACAAAATGCCCCAATGAGAGCCCTGGCCATGGAAGTTGTGGATTCCAATTGTTATATGACCCCTGGAGCTTTGGGTTTCTTTCTAAGATGCTTAGGGAGTGTGGAGTTGGTTGAAGAAGCCAACATTTTGTTTGATCAAGTTTGTACAAAGGGTCTTTGTGTTCCAAATAGCTATAGCTATAACTGTTTGTTGGAGGCTATATCCAAGTCTGGTTCGATTGAGTTGCTCGAGAAGCGAATGAAAGAAATGGGGGATTCTGGTTTGGAATTCGATAGGTACACATTGACTGCGGCGTTGAAGGTTTATTGCAATGCAGGGAAGTTCGAAAAGGCTTTGAATGTTTACAATGAGATGCATGAGAAGAGCTGGGTGGATGCACATGCCTTGTCTATCTTGGTGTTGCATTTGAGCAAGTCGGGTGAGGTGGACAAGGCTTCTGATTTGATTGAAAGAATGGAACGTCGCAATCTTGGCTTGAATGACAAGACATTTCGTGTTTTGATTCATGGGTTTGTGAGGGAGTCCAGAGTGGATAAGGCCCTCCAACTGTTTGATAAAATGCGGAAGTCAGGTTTCTCTGTTGACATTTCTCTTTATGATGTACTGATTGGAGGGCTCTGTAAGAATAGAGAGATTGAGAAAGCCTTGTCTATGTATTCGGAAATGAAGGATTTGGGAATCCATTCTGATGTTAGAGTCCTTACGAAGCTCATATTAGCTTGTTCTGATGAAAGGGAAATGATTCAGATGCTTGAGGAAAGTCAGGAAGATTTAAATGAAGAGGATATGCTTTTGCTTTGCAGTTCTGTGCTGAATAGTCTGGTTAATAACAACTCCATTGACAGAGCTTATCGACTGCTTCAGGCAATGATGAAAAAAGAATCTGATGCTGATCCAGTAGTAAAGAAAAAGGTTCGTCCTGCCACCCGTTCATTTGAAATTGTTATTGATGGCCTTCTAAAATTTGGTAAGTTGGCCGTGGCATTAAGCCTTTTGGAAGATATGAATCAGATTGGGTGTAAACCAAATGTAGTAATTTACAATAATGTAATTGATGAACTGTGCAAATCAAATAGATTGGAGGAAAGTTATAAGCTTCTGAGAGAGATGGAGCAATCTGGAGTTGAACCAACACATTTTACCCGTAACTCGATATATGGTTGCCACTGTAGAAGAGAGGATGTTCAAGGAGCCCTTAACCTAGTGAAGGAGATGCGTGTTTGTGGACATGAACCATGGAAAAAACATTCCACCTTGCTCGTGAAGCAGTTGTGCGAACATGGAAAGGCAGCTGAAGCTTGTAATTTTCTTGATAAAATGGTTGAAGTAAGTTTTGTCCCTCGTCTAGTTTCCTATTCTGCGGTTATTAGTGGATTACTCAAAATTCAAGAAGTAGATCGAGCTTTACAGCTGTTTCAGGACATCTGTGCTGATGGCTATTGTCCTGATGTAGTTTTCTATAACATATTGATAAATGGTCTGTGTAAGGCCAAAAGAGTCTCGGAAGCAGAAAACTTTCTGAAGGAGATGGTCATGAAGGGGCTTGTTCCCTCAGTTGTAACCTACAATCTGCTGATAAATGGATATTGTAAAAACGGTGATGTAGATAAAGCCATGATGTGCCTCTCCAGGATCTTTGATGAAGCCAGAGAACCTAACGTGATTACATACACCATGTTAATAGACGGATTATGCAATGCTGGAAGGATTGATGATGCTCTTATGCTTTGGAATGACATGGCGAAGAAAGGATGTGCTCCAAACAGAATTGCATTTATGGCTCTTATTAACGGTCTTTCCAAGTGTGGTAAGCCTGCTGAGGCTTTAGCCTATCTTCGTGAGATGGAAGAGAAGGAAATGAAACCTGGGATACATGTATATTCAGCAGTAATAAGTTATTTAATCTCTAATTTAAACCTTCCCCCTGCCACTTGAGGTTTAGAAAGAGATGGCTGATAGTGAAGGTAAGTATATGTTTTTATTTTTCTCAATATTACATTAGTTGCCGCTGATTATAGTGGCCTGCATTACATTTTAGCCACAGGACTGCTCAGTCTATACTGCATTTATGCAAATCCTCTCAGATGTCAACCGTATTTTCAATTTTGTTGCATTTTAGTTTCAAATTTTACAAAAATCTGGTTGCAAGCAACACCATATGGGAAAAATCATGAAACTGCGCACTAACAAAATCAATGAAAAGCGATTGACTCCTATGTCAGTTAGCTTTTCTGCATCAAATAATTCTACAAACAGTGTATCTCGTTGGATTTGTTAGTTCGGTGAGTTCAGTTTTGTTGCATATTCGGTTACTTGCAATCTAATCCGTCATGAATTTGATGTATTTCTTCGTGACACTGTTTAGTTTCTCCACAGACAGACGGTTTGTGTTTAGAACCATGTTGCTTCTTGAATGGCATTGAAAGATTTGTTCTGACTTCTCAGATACATGGGTCGGATGTGCTTTTTTTCTTTCTTTTTCTTGAAAGTCTGGACCTGGGAATTTATCCAACTTCCATAAACTTCCATAAAAGAGCCCAACGAAACCAAAGTTTCATGTTCAGTTTTGATTTAGGGAATAGGGACCTTCCAAGCTAATGATGCAGGTTCCAACCGATTAGATTAATGCCACATTCATGTTTTCCCTCTGTTCGCAAGCAGTAACCTATTAGAACTAAATCTAAATGGAATCCCATTCAACACTAGCTATAATGAACTGTTGCTTGTGCTTGATCGAGAGAGCTGAGCAGTGCCAAAGAATGTTGATTACCTATTTACCCCAGTGCTCCACCAAACCCACTAGTACTGCATCACAAATGGCATAGACTTATTTTTAAGAAGATTAAAGGACAGATTAATCCTAAACCTGAGGAAAATATACAACACTGACTCACTGTAGGCTGTCTAATGTTGTAAATTAAAGATTTTGTCATGGAAGGCGGCTAATATGTAGTGTAATAAAGGGATGCATGAGCACAATGCTGTTATAAAAGAGAGTTTTCTCCTGCTTATGATTCTATTTGTATGATGCAAAAGCAGAACATAGTGAGTAGGACTTGCAGTTTCAGAAGTCTGAATGATAGTAAGCTTTGATACTCAGCCAAACAATTTGCATCAATACGAGGTGGTTGGATGCTTTAGCTGTGCATACAATACCTCGAGTACCCGATCTCCATATTGGTTACATAAAGATGGTTTGGTTCACTCATGCCTCCATGTCCACCTTTTGCATAAGACCAAGTCTTCACTGAGGTAAAGAAGAATGAACTGTCGCGTGCTGCCAAGACGCGTAAGTCGTTGGGTGCCTACTTGAATTTTAAAAAAAATGAATGATCTGGGTCCATTCTGACAACTACGGGTCTACTCACCCCACTGAACTAGTTTGACTTTGAACTTTCTTTCTTGCTGTGGACACAATTTCATTTGGGAGCTTTACTCAATCCTAAGTTTTCGACAGCAGAAATGGTGGTGGAGGTGTTTCTCGGGGCTTTTGTTCAGGTGCTGCTGGAAAGGTTGACACCCCAGAACTTGCTCAGTTTCGGTCACTTCCAAGGCGTCGAAAAGAAGTTCAAGAAATGGAGTACAACTCTGTCTGCAATCCGAGCTGTGCTGCAGGATGCTGAGAAGAAGCAACTCACCAGCGAGGCGGTGAAGCTGTGGCTGGATGAGCTCAAACACTTGGCTTTCGACATGGATGACTTCTTGGACACCTTTTCCACCCAGCTCTTGGTGATCAATCACCAAAATGGGGCCGGCACAAGCAAGGTACAACGCCTCTTTTCGAGAGTTAAATTCAACTTTAACATGAACTCCGAAATGGGTAACATTGCTGACAGATTACAAGTAATATCTGATAGAAAAGATAAGCTCGGTTTAGTATATAGTGATGATCCAGGTTATCCTCGGGCATCACAAAGGTTGCCGAGTTCATATGTGTTGGATGGACCTGTGGTTGGAAGGGATGAAGACAAGAGAAAGATTGTTGAGTTGTTGTTGAGAGATCATGAGCCTTGTTGTACAACCAATTTCCAAGTTTTGGCCATTGTTGGTATGCCGGGACTTGGCAAGACCACACTTGCAGGGCATGTGTTTAATGATAAGGAAACGGGGCTGTTCAATCCAAAGGTGTGGGTATCTGTTTCTGATAGCTTCAGTCTTGAGAGACTGACGAAAACTATCTTCAAGTTAGTCACATCCCGGGATTCTGATGATTTGGATGAGTTTAGTAAAGTGCAAGATCTTCTGAGTGAGGCATTAGCAGGAAAAAAGTTTCTAATTGTTCTGGATGATGTTTGGAGTACTTGTGACTATGATTCTTGGACAAAACTCCAGTCTCCCTTTCGTGTTGGAGCACCAGGAAGTCAGATAGTGGTGACTACTCGTGAAGAAAAAGTTGCGAAATTGATAGGAGCAACTCATGTTTATGATTTGAAGACCCTATCAAATGAGGATTGTTTGGAAGTATTTCAGCAGCATATTAACAGTAATAGACCACCAAATTTTAATCTTCTTTGCAAGAAGATTGTTGAAAAGTGCAATGGATTGCCATTGGCTGCAAAGACTCTTGGTGGCATTTTACGTTGTAAAGAAGCTGGCAGTTGGGAAGAAGTATTGGATGATAAATTGTGGAGTGTGTCAAATAATGAGAGCAACATTCTCACAGTACTAAAATTGAGCTATCATTATCTTCCTTCAAACTTGAAGAGGTGCTTTGCGTATTGCTCAATACTTCCAAAGCAATATGAATTTGGGAAAAAGCAGTTAATACTGCTGTGGATGGCAGAGGGTTTTCTTCATCAATCACAAGGAAGTAAGGAGATGGAAGATATTGGCGGTGACTACTTTGGGGAGCTGTTGTCTCGGTCATTGTTTCAGAAGTCAAGCAAAAATAATTCAAGATATGAAATGCATGACCTTGTTGGTGATTTGGCACGGTGGGCTGCAGGAGATATCTGTTTTAGATTGGAGGATAATCTGGATGGAAGATGTTCTCCAAAGACTCGTTATTCGAGTTACAGTTCTGGCAAGTTTGATGGGGTAAAAAAATTCGAAGCCTTCTCTAAAGCCAAACATTTGCGGACTTTCTTACCAGTTTCAGTTTTACGCGGTCGTGAGAATCATCAAACTCGTAAGGTTGCTTCTGATTTATTGCCAAATATGAAGTACTTACGGGTGCTCTCTTTCAATGGATATCAAATAACTGAACTGCCGGATTCAATTGGCAGACTGAAGCATCTAAGGTACCTTGATCTGTCTCACACCTTGATAATGAGTTTGCCTGATTCAATAAGCTCTCTTTACAACTTACAGACGTTGATATTGGAAAATTGTTCTAAATTGAAGGCACTACCTTCAAACATTAGGAATTTAATTAATCTACGTCATCTCAACAATTCTAGCATGCTTTCTTTGGAAGGAATGCCTCCACAATTAGGTCAACTGACTAGCCTGCAAACGTTATCCTGTTTCGTGGTGGGCAAAGCTAGGGAGTCAGGTGTGAAAGAGATAGGCCCCCTATATCTTCTTCGTGGGACATTGTGCCTCTCACGATTAGAAAATGTCATCGATGTGGAGGATGCAAGAAGGGCTGACTTAATATGCAAGGAAGGGCTTGATGCATTGCAACTAGAATGGAGTGGCAGAGGAGAAAAGGAATCAGATGTGCTTGACATGTTAAAACCCCACAGAAACCTCAAAGAGCTTACCATTAAAGGCTATGGTGGTTTGGAATTGCCATCATGGATATGTAATCCTTTATTCTCTGTTCTGGTGCTTTTAAGGTTAGAGAATTGTAATAATTGTCGATTCTTGCCACAACTCGGACAATTACCTTCTCTCAAGGAACTCTTCATAAGAGGAATGTCTCAGGTGGAAAGTGTTGGTGTTGAGTTTTATGGAGAGGGTACCTTGTCTTTTCCAGTACTGGAGAATCTAGTGTTTGAGGATATGCAACAATGGAAGGGATGGTTTCCTTGCGAAGAAGATCAAATTGGAGTTTTTCCTTCCTTGAAAATGCTTTCTGTCATTAAATGTCCACAATTGGTGGTTTCCATTACAAACTATACACAACTTTGTGCATTACAAGTCCATGACTGCAATGGGGTGGTATTTAGAGGTGCTGTTGACTTTGAGTTACTTGAGCATATGTATCTTTCAAATTTGTCAGTGTTGAGACTTGAAATTGAAAAATCTGCGGAATGCATGAGCGGCTTAAGAAATGTTCAAGGCTTGGGAATTACTAATAGCGAGGAATCATCATCTTCATGGCAGAATGAGGATATAATACTGCAGTATCTGAGTTCTCTTCGTAGTTTGTTTATTGAAAGGAACTCCAAGTTTCTTCAATTGCATCAGCTGACATCACTTCAAGCGCTTCGCTTATATAGATGTGCAAGTCTGGTTTCCATTCCCGAAGCATGTTTGCCACCTTCTCTTAAAGATCTGTGGATTGAAAGGTGCGATTCTCTCACGTATTTTGCAAGGTACCAGATACCTCCAAGTCTAAGAAGAGCAGGAATAAGAGAATGCAAAAGGTTGAAATTATTAGTTGGGGAGAATGTAGAGGGTTACTCATCCTCTTCTTCTTCGCACAGTTTGATGCAAGAGGATACATCTTGTCTTGAGTACTTGGAGGTATGGGAGTGTCCATCTCTTACATCCTTATCATCAAGAGGCCAACTACCCAGAGCGCTTAAACACCTTCACATAAGGGATTGTGAACGACTGGAGTCAATGACAGATATGTTCCACAGTGAAACTTGTCTCGAACATATTGTGATACAGAGTTGTGCAAATCTTAAATCCTTACCAGAAGGCCTATGCGACCTCACGCATCTTCAACAGTTAATTGTTATGGATTGTGGAAGTCTGGTTTCCTTCCCGAGAGGAGGGTTGCCAACAACAGTCTCCAACCTGACAAGCATCTATATCTACAATTGTGATAGCTTGGAAGCTTTCCCCAGAGGAATGGACAAGTACATCTCTCTTCAGACATTATGGATCGGTTACTGTAAAGGTTTGTCATCCATTTTAGAAGAGGGTTTTTCCCCAAACTTAGTTGAGCTTTACATTGTGAACCCTTTACGTTGCAAGCCACTCTGTGAATGGGGGTTGCAGTTGCACAGACTCAATTCTCTGAGAGAGTTGTGGATCCAGGGTGTAGATCCAAATCTGGTGTTATTTCCACCAGAGGAGATGGAGATGCTGCTCCCTAAATCTCTCATTAAAATCAGAATTGGAGACTTCCCAAAGCTAAGGCGCCTATCCAGCAAGGCCCTTCAGTCGCTCACTTCTCTTGAATCTCTTAGAATTGAAGATTGTCCAAAGCTAGCATCCATTCCAGAGGAGAAGCTGTCTCTTTCACTTACACAACTGCATATCTCCAATTGTCCTCTGCTAAAGAAGAGATACAGACCAGGGAAAGCACCACACTGGCCCAAAATAGGCCACATTCCTTACATACAGATTGGAGAGTAGACACCAAAAGGCTTGTAACCGGAATGTCTTCCTCTCCAGGTGAGCAAGTATATGCATTATTGACCCATTTCTAATTAATGTCCTGTGATATTTGACAAGAGGAGCTAAAGAACCTTACAATGCTGAAGGATTCCAACCTGTTCTCAGATTTTTTGGGACACTATAGGCAACTACAATGCTGAAGGATTCCAATCTTTGTTTTTGATTATTAATTTCTGCATTTATCTATGTTTGGTTTGCAGGTGTTAAGGCACCAACTACAAGTACAAGGTTGAGAGCTGAGCAACGTGAAGGTGAATATGCAGTCCAATCTTGCTTTTTGTGTGATTCATACTATATTTATGAGCCTCTTTGAGTTGATTAGGTGTCTAATAAGAAAATTTACTGACATATAACACGAACGTAATATTTATGTAGGTCATTAAATATCTTAATCCTGACCATCACTCCACTTTCAATTATGTTCATAATAACAACTACATTACTGAAGTGAGTGATTGACTTTTTCTTTGATTAGTCATCTACTAGCTTTATATGCAGGGGCGGATCCACTTGAGAGGCTGGCCCAACCCAAAATCCTTAAAATATTTTAGCTACTACATGTATGATTTTGTAGAAATGTAGGTTTGGTTCAATTGGCAAAGTATAGTGTTGTTTTGCCTTTGTCTTCAGGCTTTCCTTGGTTCGAATCTCACTAGATGCAAATCTTGCCTTTGTAGTTTGTAATTGTTTTGGCTTTATCCTTTACTTGGTTCGAATCTCCTTGGTTGCAAATCTTGCCTCTCTTTCCCCATTAACTTATCTTTCTTTTTTTTCCTCTTTAGTTACAACATTTCTATAAGTATATCGGTAATATTTCTCCCCCTTAAAGGCAAATCTAATCTTGCATTGCCTGTAATTTTTTTTCTTTCTTTTTGCTCTTTCCTCATTTTCTTCTTCCTTCTTTTTTTAGTTATAACATTATATATTAATAAAAATTTATTTTAAAATCTAATTTCAACATTCTTCATCGATAAAAAAAAATTTCTTCTGAGCAAGTGCTAAATTAGCCCACCCCAACCTCACTTCCTGGATCCGCCACTGTTTATATGTTTTCTTTATTTGCTCAATGCCCTCATTTGAATATGTCAATGCTTCCTATGTCATATTAGATTACTATTGAACTAAAAAAAGAACAGAAGTAGCTAGCCGAGGTCTGTGTGAACTGTGAAGGATTCCTTCCATTCCCCAGTTAACAGTAATTGTTTCAAATCAGATCACCTTGAAGTCCTTTCTTTTCTGAAAACTGATAACTCCAGTTTCATAAGGCTTTAGGCAAAACCCAAGTGTTTCTTCCTTTTTATTCTGTATGTGTTTTGTTGCCCGGTAAAATCTGATAGAGGAGCTTTTGATGTTAATGTGCGCTAGATAAAGTAGCATGTGTAGTTCACCAAGTATACCAGATTTCTGTGTTATATCTTTGGAACACTAAATCGTTACGTTTTCTAAAAAATGTTGAAAACTTCACTGTCTTAAGAACGTGATAGTATCGACTGTTTTCTGAAATTTATGTATTGTGTTCTCTTTTAAAACCATGTTACGCACAGGAGGAGCATAAAACCACTAATTTCAGGGGACTTTATATACAAGTCTCATAGCCTATTCACTGTGCCAACAAATAGTAAATATTCAATAAAATGTCAAGACCTCGGTCATGCATTTTCTTATAGGAAACATCTTCTGATTATTTCTCTTTTGCAGGAACTATAGAACAATTTGTGGATCACAGCAAAGTCTCTTCGTGTTTCCATATAACATTTGCTAGGTACTGATGTGTCACTATTTTTTGTCTTTAAGTATCATTAAACAATGGAGAATCCACATTCGAAAGCCCTGTTAACCACTCTTCTGTTTTTTAACAAGTGAATAGCAGGGATTAGTACTACCATAAAAGTTTCTCTAACCTGACAAACACTGATGTCTATATCAACTCTGTTCTGTTGACTCTCAAATAAATTTTGGTGATCAGATAACAAATGCAGAATCCAAGTGGCAAACTCTCATAAAACTGATCACTTGGCAAACTTTCTTGGAAGAGTTCTACAATTTCATTGGTATTTATGCTTCCCCATCACAAGTTTTGTGCATGAATAGAATCTGTTTAGTCTTTTCCAGTCCACATTTTACTGATCTATCATTTCTACCATGCTTATTACTTATTAGACTGCTGCACTATTTATCGATATTTTTGTTGATTTACCAACTATGATTGTATAGTTTCATATAAAAATCCCCTTATATTTCAAGGTTTATATTCCAGAAACTAAATTACAACCAATCAGATCTGTAATTGCAAGAAATTTGATATAACCAGCCTCCACACTCACCGAAGATGTGATATTTTTACATTTTTAATTATGTAGATTGCTTGAAGTGAAAATGGAGCATAAATTTGAGGCTCGTATGCAAGGTGGCACAAAATTAAAGGAGAACTTACAATGTGCTCTGCAGCTTAGTTAAAGAAAGTTGGATTATATGAGGCATCTCTAGCTCTGTAATGGAAAACTAACTTTTCACCATACATGAGTACTTAAGTGGGATATGTGGGCAAGGAGGAAAGACTACTGAAGTATTTGTACACATGTGGTGGCTCTTATCCATTTGGTTTGGAATGCTATAACACAATGATTATCGTCATCAGGAATCTACTTTGTCGAAAGATAGAATCCCGTTTAAAAAATTTTGCACACTCCTAGGACTTTCTGCTAGATATACATGCAATTTTCTTTGTCGCTGGTATCTTCCTCAAAATTCTTACAGCTAAAGTTGCACCTAAAGAACATGATTAAACAGGCGAGGCCGCAAGTTACTTGGTCTTTGAGAACAGTTAAATTTTGATTTGTTTTTTCACATGTCATATACTACAACACAATATTTTCTATCCTTAGAAAGTTCGTTAGTTTATGGAATGCATGACCTTGTTGGTGATATGGCACGGTAATTGTGTCACAATCATTCATATCTGATAATCTTTAAATATATAAAACACTGTATTATAGCATATGACATACAAAAAAATGAACAGAAAGTTAACTTTCCAAACTGGTCTCTATCTTTGCATCATGACAATAATTATTGATATGTTGTAAATGATTATGGCTATTCATGCAATAGGTATTGTTTGATGTGTGCGATCACTATTGATTGGCTGTCAATTCTAATTGGCGATTGACAGATTCCACTACTACAATTCTCCCCAATAGCACCTTTCTTTTGGCCACCACAAAATCATAAGTGGGAATGAAGAATAGTCTTCCACCGTTTTTTCGGATCAGTGACTCATTTGGGCATCACACTGATCATCAGTGGGTTTTGACAAATTGCCTCCAACATCAGTGGCCCAACCCATCAAATATAATTTAATATTCATTATTTATTAATTCGATCTTATTATTTATCGGATTTTTTCCCTATAATGCGTACTATGCTCTCTCAGTCTCTCTCCTCTGTCTCTCATAACTGAGTTAAAGGTCACTCTTGACCAAAAAAAAAACTCAGTTCACTCACAAGATCTCTTCCATCTTCCACCGCTATCTCTTTTCCAATTTGGAACCGACGAAAGAGATATGAGAATCGATCCAATCTTTGACTAATCGCCGAAGCCATGTACTGGCGGTTAGACCGATACCACTGTTCATCGGCGATCTGAATACATAGATCCGGTCCGATGGTAAGATTCATGTACTGAACCCACTCAGCCAAGGTTTTCTTATTTCCAATTCTGGCTTTCTGATGCTTTGGTCTGTATTTATATCCTAGTTAGTTTGATTGAAATTTGGTTTTGTTATATGATTGGATCTGCATGTCAGATCTGGAATTCAAAATTGACCGGAGAGACCCTCATTGAGATTGCAGGATCGCCTCGGGGAGAGGAGAAGAAAGAGTGGAAGATGGCTACAACAGACGAGGTCGCAGGATCGGCTCCAAAGATAGTGTGGAACGAAGCGAAGCAGAGGTTCGAGTCAGAGGACCAGAAAGCCTACATAGACTACGTTCTCAGAGAAAAGGGGAAAGTGATGGACTTGGTGTGACCTATGTCCCATCTTCCAAGAGAGGCTTGAGCTTGGCCTCCCATCTCTGCGTTGCCGCCTTCAACCACGCCAAAGCCAACTCCATGTCCGTCATCCCCACCTGTTCTTACGTCTCTGTAAGTAACCACCTACCTCCCCTTTCTGGGTTCCTCTTGAATTCTCAGTTGTGTGTCATCAAACATGGTTTTTTGATTTGGGGATTTTTAAGCTGATTCTGGACTGTTGATGATCATTGGGACCTCTAGAAATGGTTGTGTTTATTTGCTTAATTGGGTATATAGACTCTGGTAATTCATAGCTATTGGAATTCGCAATCCACTTGGAGAAATGAGAAAGTTTTTGCTCTAAATCGATTAGATCTTTCATAGTCAGGTTTTGAATGAACTATAAGTTAGGTTGCTAAGTTTCCCTCTTAAGTGGTATAGTTCATTCGAAGCACCTCTCATTTTTCTCTTTCCATTTTCTATTTGGTTTGGGTTTTGTTCTCTAAGAAATCGACATGTAAATGCAGCTATCAGCCTGTATCCTACAAATGTCAATCACCTTCTTCTCCGTTAACTTTTCTAGTAATAAACTCTGGTCCCATTTGGTCATTTCCATTTTCCTCTGCCTCGGTTTCGTTGTTTTTTTTTTCTATATATATATATATATAAACATCAAGATAATTCACTCGTACCAAGTACCATCTCTAATATCATCAAAACAGATTCTTGATTCATTTTGCTTTGGATTCTGGGCCTTTTGATAACTGGGTTTCTCTCTGATTTTGCTAAGGAGCTTTGTTCTTTTTCATTTTTGACTTTGATTAGAATGTGATTGAACATTGAAAATGGAATAAAGGAGAGAACTTTCAATGTTCCTTTTTGCTTTAAAGCAAATATTGGGTTCCTTAAACATAGTCCTGTTATTACTAATTTTTTTTGTGATTTATGATTGTGATGCATGAGGTTGATGAACATGTTTATCTGAGATGTATTAGCTTGTTGTTTCCCCTAGCAATGTATAAGTTTGTGGGTTGTTGGGAAAATTGTATGATTAACATTCATCTAATGTGGGATTTGACTTGCACATTTGAAGGGCTAAAAGTCATTGAGAGAGAAATGTTATTATTCCCCAAAGCTTTGATCATTTGTATATTACAAGTTTCTTTGTTCCCATTTGTGTAATCGTTGTACTTTTGTTATTTACTCGGGATATTTATGATTATTCAGAACAGCTACTGCTGTGTTTCACCAATCCATTGGAACTCATCAGTCCCATGGACATCTCTAGAACTCTGGCATGGTGAATCATTGTGGAACGAAAAGAACTTGTTCACTGACTGTGTTGATGTGCATCTGTGCAGGAAGGGTATAGAAGAAGAATCGAAGCTGGCAAGAAAATCAGCAACATACCTATTGACATGATCTATACATCTGGACTGATGCATGCACAGATGACTGCCATGCCTGCCAGGACATAGCACCTTTGTAAGAAGGTAATTTTAGGGGGGAAAATGGTTTAGTGTCATAAAATACCACATTATGTTGCTATTTGGAGGCATTGTGATGGTTGTAACTTGAAACTGGTGTCGATAGATGATCAAATTGGTTCCATACCATTGATCATCTATGCAGTAGTTAGCTAAGGAATGCAGATAAAAATCTGTATCAAAGGGGAAAGGAAAATGAAAAAGATACCTATTAACTCAAATTCCCGGTTTTACAATTGTATTAATGTCTGAACTCTTATTAAGTTTGTTACTTCGTCAGTTTGCTATAGTTTTTTGAATGCTTCTTTAGGATCAACATTGTTTGAGTTGTTTGATTTTCCCAAATTCATGATTGAAATATTAGGTTACTGATTGACTTGTCTTGATTTGGTTTATTTCAGTTCAGTAGTATCAAAATTCAAAGTTTCATTGTTATTCTACTATACTTGTGATCTTTATTGATGTGTTCTTGTATCAACGATAGTTGGTAATATTTGGTATTTCTAATACAGTAGCTCTCAGCCTCTATTGGTAATTACATTCATGCGTACTCCTTGCTTAACATATCTGAGTCTTCTTCATCAGAGTTGTGAGGACCTTGTTGATCTAGTTAAATTAATTAATTATAGTTTGCAGGGGTTGATGTTAAATGTGAAGAGATAATTGAAGCAACCTCAACTGGCTCCAGTTCAATGATTTCCAAGATTGTTCAAATGGTTAGTGAACTTACTTTTACTCATGACACAAACAATTGTTTTGAGCAACCTTTCTTTTGTGCAAAAATACCAAGTCATTGAGGATATTTGTAAACATGACTGTTGTTAATACTTGTAAACATGCGCAGTGCATTTGCTGTTGCATTTGTGCTTAAAATGTGTCTGACATGGTTAATATGAAGCTTATTTCTAGGCAAGTAATTGAACACCACCACTTAAAGTAATGCTTTGTTGTTTTTATGCATGCAGAACATCACTGACAGATTCATTGACAGATATGGTATGATTGCAGAAAAGAATACATCTACCTTTGTTTTCTTTAAGGTACTAACTTCTACATTTATTGAGCTTTTCATTTGTTTGACAGAAATTATATAAAAGTTGCTGGAGGAGAGGTAGCAGATGCAGCTATGGGGAGGAACATGAAGAGATTTATGTTTTTTTATGTTGTATTTTATTTGAAGTTGTATATGAATTGTACAGTATATTTTAGAATTATACAGTACATTTTGGTGGGCCAAATTGTTAATTTTTTTTTATATATTCACCAAATTTTGCCACTGATGTTGGTGGCATTGAGAAAACACACTGATACAATAACAGTGGGAGAGAATCATTGGTATGCCACTGTTGTTTTAACAGTATGGATTGTCCCAATAGCACCTGCAATAGAGGGGACTGATATCTCATTAGTAGCTGCATAGTGGCTAATGGCATTAGCCACTATTATCAGTGTGCTTTGTCCCAATAGGGACTAATTCAAATCAGTGTGCTTTGGGGAAATTTCTTGTAGTGTTCGTAATTGTATGAGTGATTGGTGTAGCTATTAAGTTTTACCTTTTGTACACAAGATGTAGCCCTATATAAACCTCATAGTGAGATGAATAGAAACACAACTCCATCTTTCTGCGTCCAAACTTTCTCTCTCTCAAATTCTTTAACAACACATTATTAGCACGAAAAGCTATGAAATTGCGGATAAATCAAAGGAGAATCATCGTTCAATCTGGTTTAGGATTTGAATCACAAACAAGCTCTTGGATTGGCTGAGAAGCTCTGTATAAACAACCTTCTCAGTTCTGCACAAATAAGCTGAAGATTCATCCGTTCTACATCAAGTAATTTTTCCAAAATCTAATTTTAATTCATGTTTATCAAACCTTCATTATATGAAAAATCACCATGAAGTATGAACCCAGTTTTGTTCGTTTTTCAATCTTATATCTACATTCTTATTAAACCCTGATTGTATGTAAAAATCCTCCATGATGCATGAACCCTAGATTCTGATTGTTTTATTTGGAATATATATGTTTGTTCATGTTTTTGGATTTGATTGACATATATCATAGCACACTGACATATATCATTCCTATTTAATATTAGTACAATGCCAGAAGCATTTATTCAAATCATTGCCATAATAACGTGCATCATTATCTGTCAATGCCGCATATTATGCTCATCGATCACCATAATGATTTCATGATATTTACTTTCTTCATTATTACCCCTTAATAACGTACATTAAGTTCATTATCATAATGACTTTACGATATTTATTTACTTCATTACATTCCCTTAATGTTGTACATTAAGTTTATTGTCGTAGTGATTATGTAATATTTATGGGGTATATGAACCATGTATGGGTAAATTGAATAGCCCAGTCCAAAATATGTGACACCTACCCAACCATGTTGGATTGTCACGAGAAGCCTAACATATTAGCTATCTTTGACTACTTTACTCTATTCACCGTTAGACCGTCTCTAATAATATTGTTAACCGTTATCAAAGAATTTATAGCAAACTACATATACCCCCTTGATAGGATTTCAAAACACAAAAAACCCCACAACATTTGGTTTTGAACATTTAAGGACAAAAGTTTACACTTAAGGACAATATGCTCTCCACTTGCCACATGTCATGAATTAATTTACTTTTTTACCCTTAACTACTTATTTTGACTTGTAATCCCTTTATAAGGATTAAGTTTTACAAATAAGGACAATCTACTCTCCACTTGCCACATGTCATGAGTTAATTTACTTTTTAACCCTTAACTACTCCTTTTGACTTCTAATCCCTTTATATTACTTTTTTTTTCTGAGAATAATCCCTTTTATGTTACTTTTTTTTTCCTGAGAATAATCCGTTTATGTTACTTTTTTTTCCCTTTAACTACTCATTTTGACTTCTAATCCCTTTATATTACTTTTTTTCTTTTTCTGAGAATAATCCCTTTATGTTACTTTTTTTTTTCCTGAAAATAATCTGTTTATAACTTTATATTACTTTTTTTTTATGAGAATAATCCATTTATGTTACTTCTCAAAAGTAAAAAAAAAAAAAAAAAAAATCTTTCTTTTACACGTTGCTAAGAGAAAGAATCTCATACCTCACTCTCCTACTACTCTCATCTCATCGCCTAATCCTACTATTGCACTCGTCCAATCCTGCTACTGCACTCATACTCGTCAAGTTCTGCTACTGCACTTGTACTTGTGTCCAGTTCTGCTACTGCACTCGTCATTGCCTAATCCTGCTACTGCACTCGTCCAATCCTGCTACTGCACTCATACTCGTCCAGTTCTGCTACTACACTTGTACTCGTGTCCAGTTCTGCTACTCGTGTTCTGCTACTGCACTCGTCATCGTCTAATCCTGCTACTGCACTCGTTCAATCCTGCTACTGTACTCGTTGCACTCATACTCGTCCAGTTCTACTACTGCACTTGTACTCCTGTTCTGCTACTGCACTTGTCATCGCTTAATCCTACTACTGCACTCGTTCAATCCTGCTACTGTACTCGCTGCACTCATACTCGTCCAGTTCTACTACTGCACTTGTACTCGTGTTCTGCTACTGCACTCGTTCAATCCTGCTACTGTACTCGCTGCACTCATACTCGTCCAGTTCTACTACTGCACTTGTACTCGTGTTCTGCTACTGCACTCGTCATCGCCTAATCCTGCTACTGCACTCGTTCAATCCTGCTACTGTACTCGTTGCACTCATACTCGTCCAGTTCTACTACTGCACTTGTACTCGTGTTCTGCTACTGCACTCGTCATCGCCTAATCCTGCTACTGCACTCGCTGCACTCATACTCGTCCAGTTCTACTACTGCACTTGTACTCCTGTTATGCTACTGCAGTCGTTCAATCCTTGCTACTGCAGTCGTTCAATCCTGCTAACTTTTTAAGGAATACAATACGTAATAATTGGGGGCAGTAGCATTTGTGCACTGCTATTATTGCCTTTGACATAAGTGAATAAAGGTTTCATCTTGAATTATAAAAATAAAAAATAAAAAACAATAAAAGTGGCATAAGAACCAAGTTTTCCAAGTATTTGCAACATCAAACCGTTAAGCTAATAGAAATGGCTCAATAATAATTATCTTGTACTAAGATAACATTGAAGATATTTAGTTTCGAGAACTATTAAGACTTAAGATAAGAGAAATGACTCAATAATAATGCCTCAAAGCTGCTGTGACAGAGCATAGCTCCCAAGTCTTTTTAGACCCTCCCGTAACCAAAAAAATAAAAAAAAGAGCACAGCTCCCAAGTAAATGGTTGAAGAAAGATCTTATCGTTTAATTAACATTTGGGCTGCATAATTAATATGAGTCAAGAGTAGGGATGGTGAGTTTCCTTATCATCTTCACTCTCTCTCTCTCTTGATGAAAGCTCAGTAACCCACCAGACTCCATGGACCTCCTCTTTGTTAACCTGTACTCTATCTCTGACGGCCTCAAACTCTCCCCCAATCTCACTGCCTCCTCTTTCCCTTCCCAAACCCATCTCGTCATCCGTCTCAGACCCGCCTCATAATCATCCATCTTTGTAGGCCTACATCTCCGTCATTGAAGATGTTTAGTACCAAAGCTTTACGGCAAAACCCGAGTCTCAGAGAGTAGTAAGCTGAGGAAGATGACTGACCGGAAGAATGACCGGGCAATAAACCTGGGTAGTCCATTGCTCAATGACATCGCCAATGCTTTCGTAGATCCCAAATTTTTTTGGGTTATACTTTATAGTAGCAGCGATGAAATCTGTGTTCGGGACGATAATGTGTTTGGGGTTAACTGATCATCAATGGCATTAATGTAAATTTTTGAAAAAACTGAACATTTTGGTAATTTTTCATAAAAATTCAGAAGCAGGCCTATTTTATTTGTTTTGCACGTGAGCTCCATGTCCTTATTTGTTTAAATCTTATACAAGGTGAGTTTTCTGTTTTTCAATCTTTGGTCTGTTACTTGTATGTAATTTAAACCAAAAAAGAAAAAAAACAATTGACGAGAATTGTGAAGGAAAGGAATTAATCCTGCCGACTTTATTTTGATTCACTACGTGAATACTGTATACAAATCTTTGATACAGTTAACACAACTTGTAAATACTGTAAGAATAATTAATGTATACGATGACAAAGAATTGAGAAAGCAACTGTACCTAACTACCTATATCTCTTAACTTCTAGTAATATATCCAATCAAAAAAAAAAAAAAAAAACTTCTAGTAATATATTAATTACTGAATCTTGACCCAAATACCCTCACTTGGAATCTGCTGATGAACCACATATACAAGATAATATCCGGACGGTGCAAGATTACCGGAAGCCGGCGTCGTAACCTGAACTTCAAACATCAAGTTCCCCACTGCTCTAACATTCTCGGAAGCAAGAACCACTAGCCTCTGGTTCATCGAGAACGAATGCGTAGTAAATGAAGGTGACACCATCGAAACAGACACTGAGTTCAGTTGTATTCTCCCCGTTATCGAAAATCGAACGGCTAGCTTCTGTCCATAACCAACCGTAACTTGTGACTGAGGCGAATAGATGCTCGGACGTATACTTGCAAATTGCGAGTCCAAGTAATTAGGGGAGAATGCTTCTAGAGCAAGTTCGGTTGGGAAAAGCACGTTTGAGAACTCGTAACGAATATGAGGGTTACTACCTCCAACAAGTACCCTTCCATCACGTAGCAGTATTGCAGTGGAGTGGTACATGCGTGGTATGGTGCTCGGGTTTTGTTTCTCGAACCGTGACCCGACCGCATTATCGGGCTTGTAAACAACCGGGTTCAGTATCGGGTTCCGCCCGAGCTGCCACCCCGCGGTACCTGATCCCGCACCGTTGATAATTAAAACGTCACCGTTGGCTAGTAACGTCATGTCACCCATGACTCTGGCTACAGGCATGTTTTCCACAACCCACTGCGGGTTCGGGTCGGTTATCATGATCCGAGCGCATGTCTTCAATGCTGGCACGAAAGTCCCACTTTCGGCCTTAACATAAGAGCCTTTGGGAGCTCCACCGCAAACCAGAACCTCAGCTGCCACAGCCTGACCTTTAGAAGTCTTGAGAGGTAGCAACACCGCTGAACCAGTGCTCGGATACGACCTCGGGTCTCCACCGGGTATTGTGGGGTACGTCTTCACTATTTTACCAGCAACATAGTCGTACAATATAGCTCTATTGTTGGCAAAGATAAAAAGATTGCCGTCAAGGTTGAGAAAGACAAAAGGGTAGAGATTGTTCTCTATGGCGTCGCCGTCACTTGTCTCAACAAGAAAAGGTAAACTGTGCGCGTTCATTGAGCCTCCACTTTTGGGGTAAAACTCGTAGTTGAACTGCCGCCGTCCGCCGATGATTATCTGGCCTCCATCTGGAAGAATATGATTGGTGGCGTACCATCTCCGGTTGACTAACCCGAACTCAATCTCTTTCCAGTCACAAGTAGGACACGGGTCAAAGACCCTCACTCTTCTGTCTCCGTCGTTGAAACCTCCAGTCTGGACTAGACTTCCGCTGGGGTTTACTGACCCCGAGGAGCACCACACGTCGGAGTACACAAACAGAGGACGGACTTTGTTGGACGCCACGTCGTACTCGGCGGAGTGGGCCGTGCAGTCGACTTTAAGCGCCGTGTCGTGGGGGTTGTTGCGGCAGACTCCGTTGGGGAGGGGGAGGTTGGATTTTCCGAAGTCGGTGCGGTCGAACATGACGACACGGTCGTTGTGGAGGAGCTGCATGTGCATGGCGGAAATGCCGACGCTTTTCACAAGCAGCTGCCATTTGCCGCCGGCGGCGTGGGTCAGGGAGAAGAAAAAAGTGCATATGAACAGGAATGAGAGAATGAGATGGGGAGTTGGGCATGTCTTCATAATGGGGGGATCCGATTTGATTCTCTACTTGGCTTGTTCGTGTTTTGGTCTGTTGTTGGTCTCAGAATAATGGGTCTATCTGTGAAGCTTTGCTGCTTTCTGCTTTGCTGTGTGTCTGACATTGTCGCCTTTATATAGTAGTGAGCTTGTGATCTGGGAGAGACGATTACAGAGAGAAAAGATCGAGCCACCCACATGCATGTATGTAAACGTGTGGGACCGGTTTGGTCAAAACGACAGACCGTAGTTTTGTTTCGGTTTGAAAATATAATGACCTTGTTCTGGGTTTGTAAATGCAAATATAAATTCTCAGTAGGAATGCTAGCTAGCCTTAGCTGCTTTATATTCGATCATCGGTTTTGTTTTTATTTTTTCTTGTACTGGTGATGATATTTATTTCGTTTTTTTTTTTCTGGTTGGTAAATGTGGAAATGGTCATTACTATTGATTCTTGAACGAGTGCATTGATAATAACTTGTTTTCCGGTACCGGCCAAAGAAAGTTAAGAAACCTGAATCCGCTGAGACTCTGAAATGTTATCGAAAAGTGAGTCTCACAAGGTATCTCTTAAAATGACTGAAAAAAAAGAATCTCTTGATGGAGGGGCTATATATATATAAGACTTCTGATTCTGAAATTTGAATAACCCAAAATACTCTAGATCTTTCGATCTGCATTATATCCTCTGTGATATGGAGACGTTGTCCTTTTACATATGTGAAGGGCTTTAGCAGAGAGTCATCGAGAGCCATTTCCAGAAGAAGGATCGAGTAGTTCTGTACTTCTATAGGTGGACCTCAGCGACTTAACATTATTGATAGAGATCTTCATGCAAACTCTGAAAGGCTGAAAGCTTTCTGAAACTAGCTTGAACACACGTGCAAGAAAGAGGCTATCTTCAACTGAAACACTCAACCTATATATCTATCTCAATCATTTGTTTTTTCCTCGCAGTCGTTATCTTTCTACTATGGTTAGGCGGTGAAGCTTTTACTTCTAGCTTCAACTTCTCGATCTAATGGCGCCGTTAAAGACGTTTCTGTGAGTACGTTATTACTTATTAGCGATTGCATTTTGTTGGTAATCATGAATTATTCTTGTGTCTTAATATATTGATTTCGATCTTAATGCATATTGTTATGGTATAATATGGACTTTTGGAGCAGAAATAATGAAATATTAATGCTCTTTTTTTTTTGGACAATTTTTAACTTCACCACTTGGGTCACCTCTATTGTCGATTAACATATTTTTACTTAATAAATATATCATCCAACGGTTAATATATTAAATTAACATTTACAGATCATCTATGTAATCAATCGAATCAGAAATCGTTTAATTATCTCATTGAATCAAACAAATGGATGGTTCTAACAACACTTACTACTATTATGATGAACCGTCTATGTATTTTATAGAAATGAATAACTAAAAGGTCTTCAATTTGATTGATTTTTTACATAGCTAATCTTTGTATGACGTTAGGCAACATGAATGGTTGGATTAGAAAAGAATAAATGGTGAATATGCTCATTCACCCCAATGGTAAACGTAATAATTGTCCTTTTTTATATTGGATGTGTTTTGTCTACTTGATTTAAGAATGTTGAACCTAAGTACCTAACTACTAATCGTTAGGTCTTACCAATAGTCTGTCGGGTAGTTCCTTGAGCCCAAGATTCCCAACCATAGCCTACAAAGAAGGGATGAGCGCAATTGTTTATTAGAACATATTTAAGTCGAGAAAATCATGTAATCTAGCAATGTGGTTAAGGTTTCCAATTCCAAGTATATATAAACACCTGCAGTTAAAGTTTTTAATTGTCTGTGTGTATACGTTTATGATTAGGATTTTTAATTCCACGAATAAGTACATGTGATCATGGTTTTCAAATATTGTTTGTGTGTGTAGGTATGAAATTAGGGTTTTCAATCCTGTGCATAGACACTTGTAGCGGATTTTTAATTGTCTGGGCGTATGCGTTTATATAATTAATTATGATACACTTATATATATAGTTAGGGTTTTTAATTATCTGCGCATGTACGTCATTGCTCACAAGATTTTCAATTCCTGTCTACTTAACTCAGTCACTATATATTTTACAATGTGACTAATCACGTACAAAATGTTTAAAGTTTCAGAAATTAAGGAACATGTACATGTGTTTATTACTAAAAATGTTGAACCTAAGTACCTAACTGCTAATCGTTAGGTCATACCAATAATCAGTCGGGTAGTTCCTTGAGCCCAAGATTCCCAACCCTAGCCTGCAAAAAAGGGATGAGTGCAATTGATTTATTAGAACATATTTAAGTCGAGAAAATCTTGTAATCTAGCAATGTGGTTAAGGTTTCCAATTCCAAGTATATATAAACACCTGCAGTTAAAGTTTTCAATTGTCCGTGTGTATACGTTTGTGATTAGGATTTTTAATTCCACGAATAAGTACATGCATGTGATCAGGGTTTTTAATTGTTTGTGTGCTGTATAGGTATGAAATTAGAGTTTTCAATCCTGTGCATAGACACTTGTAGCGGATTTTTAATTGTCTGGGCGTATGCGTTTATATAATTAATTATGATACACTTTTTTTTTTTTGAAATAAATTATGATTGTTTTTTTTGAGAAATAGATAACTTCATTAACTTATCCATGGCCAGAAGGCACATACATCACAAGCTGTCTCATATCAACAGATCTAGCTGGCACAAGTTGCCAAGCAAATGACAAGTACCCTCACTGAAAACAAATGCGCTCACTTATGAAAGTGCCTAGCGAAATGCTCAAAACCCAAAACTATCTAAGCTCTTGCTATAGCCACCCAACCGCCTAGAGACCTCAATTGGTGTACGATTAAAGTAGCTAACTTACATAGCACTAGACTCTAAAACAAATACTAGGCACACGTTCTTGTCTTGAGAATCCTCCGTCGTTACCACTCCAGAGGATTTGCTAGAGGCACGAAAGTGCGTAATTCCCTAACAAACGTAGAGAGTACAAACCTAGGGTTCTAGAACAAGGGAAAAAACTAGAACAAGAAAAAAACTAAGAAAAGTCCAACGAGCCCAAAGCAGATAGCAGCACCCTAGGCCCAACAGTTGGCCCAGCTCGTTCCACCTCCACTTCCTTACGCTGAGCTCGACGCGCACACGCCGCAATCATCCACCGCCTCCACGCCATGCCGCAATCATGTCGTCGCCTCCCAACTTCAAGGAACCCCGCCAACAACACGTTGCCACCGCTGAGAGACATCGGCGCAACCCGAAAACACCAGACCCAATCCAAACGGGACCTGATCCCCGATGCCCCAGGAAGGTCAACCGCACCCTGTCAATGCCGATGCGCCGCCGCCAAGAGCCGAAGCTAGCTTGCGCCGCCCCTTAAGCCGGAACCCCACGACAGCCCAAGCCACAGGGAGGCTTCAAACCAGACCGGAACCCGTTGTCAACTTCGGGTTGCTGCAAACCCTAGAGGCCAGAGAACTGTCGACCACCAGCACCCGTCCGACAGCCTCCCAACGACGACGAGGCAAGCCCCATGCCGATGATGAACGCCGCCGGACGAGAGGAGCTCTGCTAAAACTAGACCAAGCTTGTGTGCGTGAGGCGCCTTCGAGTACTAGGGTTTTTTTTGTTTCTAAATCTAGTTGTGCTTTAGTTTGAAATAAATTATGATACACTTATATAGTTAAGGTTTTTAATTATCTGCGCGTGTACGTGATTGCTCACAAGATTTTCAATTCCTATCTACTTAACTCAGTCACTATATAATTTACAATGTGACTAATCACGTACAAAATGTTTAAAGTTTCAGAAATTAAGGAACAGAGTTTCCATAAGGAACATGTGTTTATTACTCAAATGATTCATGAGAATTTCTGAAGGCTAGGGGATGTAAGACAAATAGCAGACGACAAGAATTAACTTCGGATATATTCAAAAAGGACGTATTAATTATTAAGAAAATTATGATTCAATCAAGTAGCTTGCTCACAGAATCAAAAACGACTTCGAAGCCGACTCATTACAACAATACAACATGCATTAATCACAAGCCAGTTTTGTTGTCATTTCCATACACCACGCCACAAGTTTGATTGCCTTAATTAATTAGTTGTTTAATATGTTAGGCATCGGTGGGTGTCATATTCCAAAACCTCGAGCTTGGTTTTGCTCAAGCAGTTCCCCGGCCTCATTTATGTTTGTCCTTTGTGGCAAAGAAAGCTTATTGCTTGTATATGAACTACGAAGGGATCAGAATTGCTTGGAGATCGTTTATATTATGCAAAGATGAATAGTGCATGTTAGTTCAATTTACGTCCCTTTCGGTGCTGACGAACTGGAAAGAGAAACAAATTCTACACCAACGGGCGGTTTAGGTCTTTTTTGACAAAGCATCTGCGATAAGTACGTAAAGCATATTTACTAGATCCATCTTAGGGTTTGATTATGGGGACTTCCAAGATTAATCTTCAGATGGGGATAATAGAAGAGCACACAAGATTAATGCAAATTAACAATTTCATTAAAAACCTAACAGAATGAGGCTGAGGCGTGCTTAGTCCATAGTCAATATTATAATTAGTACTAAACGACTTCATGTTTCAGGAGGCTAAATCAGTGTGTTCTATCTTTGATCTTGTTGGTGAGTCACATCAATATTTGCAAATCAGTTTACAATTTATATCTTTTTTTTCTTTCTGATCTTATTCTCTTGCAATCATGAACAGTCGATCTGGCTAATTATGTCAACTTTTTGAGGCATGGATATTATATACAGTATATATAACTTCTGCAGGTCGATCTATATATACAGTATATATAACTCTTCTGCAGATCGATCAATTTAATACAGTATATATATGGGATTATTATACACATTCATATTACTTGTTGATAGGCGATCTATAACATGCATTATTAGTCCATGATCGACTTCGTCTCATTATTCTTTGTTTAATGACTTCATCGATCAGTAGCTACCTACCTCTTTCAATTTTTTGCTAATCATATATTATTCTTGTTGGTGTTGTGGTATTCTAAACCATATGTGCAAGTCAAAAACATATGATTCATGAACCTAGAAGCCCAGGGCATTTGACCATATCCAAATAAAGTACAACCCAATCTTGAAACGAAATAGCTAAATAGTACTGCAAGAAACTAATATGTATTTTTATATGAGGATTCGAGGAACCCAGAAATGTTTGGTTTCTTAATTTCAAATATAGATGCAACACGTTTCCTAGATGATAAAGCTTATCTTTCTACTCAATTTGATCGATTTAATTATAAAAAAAAAGAAAAAGGGTGTGTGTTTGGTGGGGTGGTAAGGCTTTGGTCTCATATATAAGAGGTCAGGAGTTAGAGCCCCATCAAGGGTGGGAATGGGGTGGGGTTTAAAAAAAAAAAAAAAAAATCAATTTCACAAAATTTACAAGTTAAAAATTTTCCATAAAACCAAAAGAAATTAAGAAAATAAAGAAAAGTCGGCTTTTTTTTTATTTTCCTTGTTTAGGCGTTCTGCTTGGTTCTCTTTACTTTTCGCTTTGAAAAATTGGTGCTTCAGGAGGATTAGTATGTTTTGTTTTGGGGATTAGCTAGAACTAGAATTGGTTAGGTATGCACAATAATTAATTAATTATTGTTTGTTGCATGATTATCATCTTATCTTTAGCTTTAGCGTATCTTATTTGAATTCTGCATGGATATGCATGAGTTGTTCAACTGGTGTTTGTTTGAAAGTTGTTATGTGTTGGAGTATAGGCCTTTTGTGATGGAACACTGAAATATATTGAAACGACCTATGACAGGTCAAAGTTGAAGTAATTGCGTGGTTAGAATCATTTATTTCTCAATCAAAATAGACTTAAAGTTGAAGTAAGGAAAAACGTACAAGAGTGCTTTTAATCTCGCAAAAGATACATGAATCAAGACTATCATTAAGCTAAATCGTCATAAGACTAAAAGTCAAGAAATATTATTGACACTCCAAAAACGTTATCACACACTTTTTATACAGTTGATCTCACGCACGCACAATAATACTCCAGCATCAGCATGTGTACAAAAAAGCTCTTCTCCATGCCAATCATGTGTGGTAAAACCTTGTGAAACAAACAAATAAAGAGCTACCAAAGAACATCATGATGCCTAGAAGCAAAACAATTGAAAATGATCCAAGGTTTAAAATTACTTTTCCTCCATAAGTTTCTTCTCTTTTGGCCCACGAAGACAAAGTTCGGGTTTTCAATCATAGATCTGAAAGCTATGGCTGGAAGCCTAGAAGAATCATATAAGAGGAGCACATGGGAATGAGAAGGACTAGCATATCAACCCCACTAACATCAATGCTATTCGTAGAAGTACCAAACCTGAGAGCGAGGCAAGTTTTATTACGCCAATGAACCATTTGTTCGATCAACGTACTATTGATGAGGCATGTTTTATTACGCTAATAAACCATCTGTTCGACCAATCTACTATCGATGTTACAAAGCAACAAAACCAGCTTGACACATTCTATGGGGACCTTGAATACAAGCATTAAACATGGACTATATGCTTTGAGTGAAAGGAAGAGGCAGCTCTTGGATTTTTGGGTGCCTTGTGGAATGACACCTTTGAATGACAACTGCTTTGTGACGTTGGTCCTCAGGTATTGCTGATTCATTTTGAAAGGAAATGCATGATTCAGACTCAACAAGCTGGCACAAGTCACGACCGAATAGATTGCATACATTTAGTAGACCCACTAGCTAGGCTTATTAATATTCAATTTTAATTACTAGTATAAACACTTCCTCAATGAAATATTGAAAGAAACGGAAACCTAATTTTGCTGTAAATCATCGACGTCTATGGTTATGAAATTCAAAGATTATGTGCAACTACTTCTTCCCTGGCTGTAATTACTCTCATTCATTAATATCAAAAGATGTTCGAAGACTAATGTTAGTCACACTAGTAAAAAGTTTGAGACACAGAATGGAATCGTTATGCAAATGTCGGTGTATCTTCTAGATGTCATATATGCATGGATGCAGAATGGGCTCCTGTTGTAAAACTATAGTAAAAGAATTTGAGAGAGAGAGAGAGAGTTTAGACGTAGAGAATAGAATGTGTGTATTATTCATCTCACCATGAGAAGCTTTATATAGGATTACATGGTGTACACAAAAGGGTAATGCTTAATTACAATCCAATCACTCCTACAATTACAACCTATCAATCACCAATATATAGGGATAGGCACCTATTACTCAACATCTATTTACATGATTATCCACAAATATTTACAACACTCCCCCTTGGATATTCCATGTCAATAGTGTTGCATAGGCTGAGCGCTTCTAAGTTGCCTCGTCAAAAACCTTGCCAAGTAATAAAAACCCTGTGGGAAAAAAACAACCTTGGTCGAAGGAGAAAAAGAGCACAACGCGCTTGAGTGTGGAGTAGCAGTATCACAGCTTTAGAGATAGGTGAAGTCTTCTTATCAGCACCATAAGTAGGTAGTATGTCTACGAGAGGGATGCATTAGAGTTGCTACACCAAAACCTTGCCAGGTAAACCCAGTGGGAGAAACCCGTGGTCGAAGGGAAAAGATGAGCAAATGCATGTATATGTCGAATCAAAGCATCTTCAGGATGTAGTATAAGTGGGGTGACCATGCTAAAGATGTGTCTCGTTAAAACCTTGCCAGGTAACAAAACCCAGTGGGACAAAATAACCCTGGACGAAGGACAAAAAGAGTACACGATGGTCAAGTGGGTATGCTTCAAGATACTCCCCCTGATTTCGACTCCCCCTGCAAATTACATTTCAGGTAATTCAGATAGTTTATGTAGACCAATACCTTGGACATGCTTCTGGAATGTAGACTTTGGTACTGACTTGGTGAAGAGGTCTGTACGATTGTCTTCAGATCGAGTCTGCTTAACTTCAATCTTCTGATGCTTCTTGTTGCTGATTGAAGAAGAACTTCGGTGCAATATGTTTGGTGTTGTCTCCTTTGATGAAACTCATCTTTATCTGCTCTAATAGCGAGGAATCATCATCTTCATGGCAGAATGAGGATATAATACTGCAGCACCTGAGTTCTCTTCGTAGTTTGTTTATTGAAAGGAACTCCAAGTTTCTTCAATTGCATCACCTGACATCACTTCAAGCGCTTCGCTTATATAGATGTGCAAGTCTGGTTTCCATTCCCGAAGCATGTTTGCCACCTTCTCTTAAAGATCTGTGGATTGAAAGGTGCGATTCTCTTACGTATTTTGCAAGGTACCAGATACCTCCAAGTCTAAGAAGAGCAGGAATAAGAGAATGCAAAAGGTTGAAATTATTAGTTGGGGAGAATGTAGAGGGTTACTCATCCTCTTCTTCTTCGCACTGTTTGATGCAAGAGGATACATCTTGTCTTGAGTACTTGGAGGTATGGTACTGACTTGGTGAAGAGGTCTGTACGATTGTCTTCAGATCGAGTCTGCTTAACTTCAATCTTCTGATGCTTCTTGTTGCTGATTGAAGAAGAACTTCGGTGCAATATGTTTGGTGTTGTCTCCTTTGATGAAACACATCTTTATCTGCTCTATGTAAGCAGCATTATCCTCATAGATAATGGTTGGTTCATCAGTGGTGGAATACAGTCCACATGTGCTTCGAACATGCTTTGTAACGGCTCTTAGCCATGTACATTCACATACTGCTTCTTGAAGAGCTAGTATCTCAGCATGATTCGAAGAGGTAGCAACAAGTGTCTATTTCGTAGACCTCCAAGAAATTGCAGTATTCCCAATGGTAAAGACATAACCAGTTTGGGAACGTGCCTTGTGCGGGTCTGATAGATAGTCTATATCAGCATATCTAACAAGGCAAGCATCATTCTGAGGATCAAGGGGGTTTGATCCATTCCTTGATGCGTAGGGATAGAATAAGCTCATATCTGCCGTACCTCTAAGGTAGCAAAAAATGTCTTTTATGCCATTCCAGTGGCGGCGTGTTGGCGCAGAGCTATATCTAGCTAACAAGTTCACATCAAATGAGATGTCCTATCTAGGGCATTGAGCCAAGTACAATAATGCGCCTATTGCACTTAGATATGGGACTTCTGGCACCAATATCTCTTCGTTATTGTTAATGCTCAAAGTCTGGCGGTAGCCAAGCCTTCGTTTAACGCGGGTCCGGCGGGCGGACCGCTACTCTGTATATTTGGTGATTCCTGCTGGTTGCCAAATGAAAGACAGGGCGTCAGAGGGAGACCGCGTTGGGCGGTCTTCACTTCTCCGATGCCTAAGTCAGTTGATGCATATCGGCAATAATAATAAATGAGTAGTTAAATGCGTTCGTAATGAAGGGAGAAGAGAGGACCTTTTATAGGTGAGGAGAGGTCTGATCTTCTCCCTTGTTTTCGATGTGGGACTGATATGCTTCAGTTTCCCAGTTCCAGTAGCTTCTGATGCCGTCTTGGCAGAGTGCGTGGCGGCGCGTCAGCGTTGATCCCGGGGAACGCTTGTGCTCAGGCCGTGGCCCGCCTGGCTGCCTATCTGTGGGTTACTCCTTTGACGGTAGTTGGTATCTCTGACGGTACGATGAGTGTGTCTGATTATAGCTAATTATGCTTAGCAACGTACATGTAGGTACAAGTCCCCCAAGTCCCCAGTCAAGGAGGGCAATCTTGGTTGGGGAGTTGATCGGCGGTGTGAAGCGTTCTCTTCCGCTAGACTTTTGCAAAAGCATAATTAGCGTCAGTGCGTTGTCAACCATGGATATTACTGAGCAAACGCTTTATACCCTTTCGGGTGGGCCCCTGCTAGGCCCCCAGGGAGTCCCCCACTCCCCGGCTAAGATGGACCTCCGGATGGTCGCAAAATTTGTTTGGTGAGGGGGAGCTGCACGGAGCAGAGGGTGTTGGGTAGCGAACCCAATCTTTAGGACCCGAGTGACGGGGGTCAACGTACCTGATCAGGGTCGTCGTAGACTGTTGACTAGTCCCCGTGTCCCGTAGGGACAATCTGACTGGAATGCCGCTTGGCGGTCATTTGTCAGAATGAGGCGTGGCCTCGGGATCCGCCACTGGCGGGAGTCCCCCCGTTGGTTCATAGCAGTAAACAGCGTCCAGTGGACGTGCTTGGCGTTACTTTATAGAGCGGTACCGCGCTGAATAAAGTACGCGACTTGCCAGATAAAAGAGGTTTCCGCTAGAGGTGCGTAGCGGAAGGTGCCCCGTTTGTATGATGACAAGGGAGAAGTGCCGCTTTTAGGAGACTTCGTAAATAACAGCTAGTGAAAAGTTCTGCTGGCGGGGTTCCGCCCAGCGGAGATCGTCACTAGGAGAGGACAAGTGAGAAGTTCCGCTGGCGGGGTCGCTCAGCGGAGACCGTCACTTGGAGAAGGACAAGTGAGAAGTTCCGCTGGCGGAGTTTCGTTCAGCGGAGACCGTCACTTGGAGAAGGACAAGTGAGAAGTTCCGCTGGCGGGGTCGCTCAGCGGAGACCGTCACTTGGAGAGGACAAGTGAGAAGTTCCGCTGGCGGAGTTTCGCTCAGCGGAGACCGTCACTTGGAGAAGGACAAGTGAGAAGTTCCGCTGGCGGAGTTTCGCTCAGCGGAGACCGTCACTTGGAGAAGGGCGTACCCTGGATTGCTTCCGTGATACGCCTTGACAAGTGGCAAAGAACTAGAGGGTTAGCGTGTGGAGACGCGTCTCCTCAGTCCGGCCGTCTTCTCGTCATTAATGCGAGTAATGATGGATTTCGTAACCGAGGCGACGCCTCGGTTAACCCGGAGGGTTAGTGCGAACAGGGGACACGTGTACGGCTGGGGTGTGATGTCGTTTTCTAGCGGACGGCCCAAAAGCCTCTGACGTTGACATAAAAGGGGGGGAACGTATTGAGAAGGGACATCAGAAAATTCATTCGAACTGTTTGTCGTCTTCAAGCTCTGCCCAGCCGAGATTTGCAGAGAGAGTGCCGTGCGTTGGTGGAGTTCTCGTGGTCGGAGAGACGAAAATTTCCGTCGTTGGGGCATAGCGAGCATCAGTACGCCGGCGAGTTCACGACTGAGGTTAGTGTTCTGGTTGTCCTTCTCTTCAGTTTTGTGTTTTTGTTGATTTGTGGGTTTGGTATTTGTGTCTGGGATTGGTGTGTGAACTGGGTTTCTTGATGCTCGTCGGGGGTGTAAGGTGAGATTTGAGGTAGGTTACGGTGCTTTGACAGAGAGTTGACAGTTAGGGTTTTGCTAGATGGTTGAATCTGGGTTGAGGGGGGGGGGGTTTGTTCATGTTTTGGTATTTTCTGGGTAGCTGTTCGTGGTGCTTTGCTATGCCTGATATAGGGATAGGTTAGATCCTTCTGTGGGCTAACTGATTTGGGTTTTAGGGTTTTGGGATGGCCAACGTCGTAGAGATCTCGAGCAGTGAGGACTCCGGGTCTGACGTGTCAATCAGTGCGGCGGATAGGGTTTTTATTGACTCGTTGCGTCCGTCTGCCCGTGCAGGAACCTCACTGCCAGAGCCGTTAGACATCGAGCCGCTGCAAACCATACCCTGGGAAGTTGTCATGGGCCGTACGTCGCGTCCGGAGAGTTCTAGGGCGGGTGAGGAAGCTGCTGCGCGGGAGAGGAGTGAGGAGCGGCTAGCAAGTAATAGTGCCGCCAGTGGTTCTGCTGACGGGGGAAACGTGACTGGGGAGGAAACAGAATCGGTGTGGGTGCTCCCGGATGGGACCCCCGTTGACGAGGCGGGAGGGCGGATGACTGCCGCCGCGGTCAACCGGATGAAACGGACATACCGGCTGCCGGGAGTGGTGAAACTGCGTCAACCGACTGCGGACGAAAAGGCCTCAATTCTTCCAGCGGGGTTCGCCGCCGTTCACGAGGCAATATTCCGCCAAGGAGTGACGTTGCCGCTTGTACCCAACCTCCAGATCCTGGTGTGCGAGTTTGGCGTCGCCTTTGGGCAGATCTGTCCCAACATGTGGCGGTTGATGCTGGCGATGAACTCCTTGTGGCGGCTATCCGGGTGCGAGGGGCCGACGGTGGCGGAGGTTTTGCACTTCTACGAACTGGTGTACATTAATCGCCAAGGTTGTAGGGGGCAAGTAAATTTGAGCCGCCGGCAGGGAGCGCCCAAGCTGATAGAGAATTTGAGGGATTCGATGTCCTACTGGCGGGGGACGTTTTGCGTGGCAACGACGGGGTGGGAGTATCAAGCGGAGTCCAACCAGGGGGAGCCGACGTTTAGGATTAAGTCGGAGTTTCAGCCAATCCGAGGTTGTCCGTCGATCTCCGCTGAACATAGTTGGCGGTTTATGGTATATATGTTGCAATCGTTTGACTGACACCTTCTGTTGTTTTACAGCGGGCCTGCGCTACAATTAATCTGACGCGTGACGAAGAGTGCCGGGTTGCGCGTATCAAAGGTTGTTGGAAGAACCGCAATTTGCTGGACTTCCGTCTCCTCACCGGCTGGGAGCTGTTGGTCGATCAGCAGCTAACGCGCTCCATTGGTAAGAGACCCCCGCCACATTGTATCTCTTGATAACTTGGTTAAAGCTGACAGGTGTTTGCATGTTCTCAGAGACTCCGCCAGGCAACAAAGCGAGCCGCGACGCCTTTGACAAAGCCATGGACCGTGCGGAGATAGACAACTTCCTGGAGACAATGTATGCTTCAGGCGAGGCGGCCCAGATGACAGTTGTGAACCCGGAGACGCTGGAGGTGAGCGCATCTGAGGTTCCGGTGACGCTGCCCATGCCGCACCACTCGCACCTAGGGGCCGACGGTCTGCCCAGCGTGCAGGCGGATGGACAAGCGGGCGGGGGGAAAAAGGGATCCTCTTCCGGGCCGCAGAAGGAAAGGGTGGTTACCACTCGACGTTGGCCACAGAGAGAAAAGGTCGTGGTGCCAGTGGGGGCTGCCGCTACCGCGGTGGGGAGACAACCGCCGAAGGGGACCAGGGCTGCGCCCACTGGAGATACCCGGTCGATCCTGCGGAGGCGGCGCCAGTGTGATTCGGCCGGGGAGGAGGATGAGGACAAGATCCTCGAGGTCCACAGGCAGAAGAAGAGCCGACCAGACCCGTCAAAGGCCCCCGTGACGGCCGAGAGAGAGATGCCCGCGAGCGATCTGGACTCCTTCGCTACCTTCACCGAGTTCATGACCGACAGTGAGCGGGAGTTTCTCTATCACCTGTGCGAGCGGTTGGGGTTCGGCGGTCTGGCAGGGATGACGCGGCCAACGGCGATCGAGCAGTCGCCCTTTAGCTCAGCCTTTGGGCACTTGGTGGTTGGGCTGAACGAAATGTTCTTGGCGGCCTCCAAGCAACCCCGAATTGAGGGACAGCTCCGGGAGGAGGTTAAGAGGCTGGAGAGGGAGCTGGCGGAGGCCAAGGACAGGCTGGCGGATGTGGAGCGACGCCTGATGAAGGCGGACTGTGACGCGGCGGACGCTCGAGGCAAGCTAGACGTGGCCATCCAGCGGGACATAGAACGAAATGATCAAGTCTCCCAGCTGGAGCAAGACAAGGCCTTGCTGCAAGAGCGTGTGGCCGCCAAGGAGAAGAAAATTGACATCCTGCAGCGGGAGTCTGCCGCCAGGCAAGGGGAAGTGAAGAGACTGGAGGGTGAGGTGACCCGGCTGAGGGACGATGGAAGCCGAGCCGCTGCCGCCGCTGTAGAGAGTTTCAAGCAGTCGGCGGAATACAAACATGCGATGAATGAAGCGGCGAAGGCCGGCGCCCTGGCGAATGTCGAGATGTTGCGAGCGAAGGGTGCCATTGATTGGGCCAAGGCGTCCCTGCCCAAGGCGCCGCAAGCAAAAAATGCAGCGCCGACGAAGAAACCCCCGCCAGTACCCAGTCCCCCAGCAGGTGGCGGCAGCTCAGGCAGCGGGTATCAGACTCCGGCGGATGGGACCATAGAGACGCCAAGTCCCACCGCTCGAGGGACTGACCAAGGAAGCTGCGGACAGCCGTCGCAGTCCGAAGTAGGCAACGCCGGGGCCAACCCCTGACATGCCGGACGTGCTCTGTTTTGACTGTAGCCGCTGAGGCTGAAAATATTATGTACTTTTGTTTTTTTTTTTTTTTTTTGAATGTAAGGAACAATTTTTGGGTGGGGAGTCCCAGCCCTGAATATATGAAGTATGGGATTTTTGACGTTGTGTGATGACATGCCTATACCGCTAGAGTTTTGACTTGGGATTTTCTTTTGCAATCAATGAAAAATTAAAGGAATTAAGATTGGTCCAAGTGCACAACGTAGCGGACGAGGTCCGCTGACGATTGCCGGCGTTGCCAGCTGCCCTCAGTGCTAGACTTGGTAACAATGGTTTGAATAATTCCTCGTTTCATTGATAACTGACTGGTCAGCGTTAACAAAAGTGGGGGTGTACCCGTTGGGTAGCTTCCCTTAGCTAAATATTGAACAAAAATTTAGCTAAGTCAAGATGCTCCTGGGTAGCGACATGACTATTTGTAGTAATACCGAAGGTGTTCGGTATTCCAAGGGTGGGTCGTAGTGACGCCATCCTTGTCCATTAAGTAGAAGGTGCCTGGGCTAAGGACTTCTACTATTTTATATGGACCTTCCCAAGTTGGGCGGAGTTTTGTTGGTGCTGGAATGACTTCCTTCATTACCCAGTCCCCCAGTTGGAGGTTCCGGGCCTTGACTCTGGCGTTGTAGAAACGCGAAACTCGTTGTTTGTTTTGCAGGTTTTGCAAATGGGCCTTGTGTCGTTTTTCCTCGAGGAGGTCCAAGTCCAGGTTGATGCCATCGCCGTTGGTCTCTGGGTGGTAGCACTCGACCCGAGCGGTGGGTTGAGCTACCTCGACAGGCAGAACGGCCTCAGTTCTGAACGTCATACAAAAGGGGGTTTCACCAGTGGCGGAGGATGGAGTCGTTCTGATGGCCCATAGCACTTCTGGAAGCTTTTCCGCCCACAGGCCCTTGGCAGTGTCGAGTTTCTTTTTTAGCAGCTTCTTGATTATCTTGTTTGCCGCTTCGACCTGGCCGTTGGTTTGGGGGTGGGCGACAGAGGCAAAGCTCATCCTGGTGCCCAGATTGGCGGTGAATGAAATGAGCTCCTCATTGTTGAACTGTGTGCCGTTGTCTGTAATGATTGTGTGTGGGACACCATAGCGGCAGTAAATGTTTTTCCAGAGGAAGTGAATGACTTTGGCGGTAGTGATGGCCGTCAGTGGCTCTGCTTCTATCCACTTGCTGTTGTAGTCGATTGCGACAATGATGTACTTGAACTGTCCCTTGGCGGTTGGGAATTTTCCCATCAAGTCGAGGCCCCATGTAGAGTGGACCCATGGACCGATGATGACTGACAGTGGTTCAGCCGGCGCGTGCGGGAGATCGGCGAACTGCTGGCATTTGTGGCAAGATCTTGACACCTGCCGGGCGTCCTCACCAAGCGTAGGCCAAAAGTAGCCCTGTCGCATTGTACGATTGGCCAGGGATCTGGCGCCCGAGTGGTTTCCGCACTCCCCGCCGTGGATTCCTGCCAACACGACCTTTCCTTCCTCCGGGGTTAAACAGCGGAGGTTGGGGTGAGTGAACCCCTGTCGGTAAAGCTTGCCATTCTGGATATTGTAGCGGGTTGCTCTCCGCTGAATTTGGCTTGCCTCGACTTTATCCTCTGGTAGTGTGCCGCTGCGCTTGTATGCAGTGATCTCGTCCATCCAGCTGGGGTTGATTTCAATGTTGAAGATCTCTGCTAGGGTTTTCGTGATGCTTGGCTTGTCAAGGCATTCCACCTTTGTGTCCGCTGGACTTTGATGTGGCTGGGCGGTTGCCAGTCTCGCCAGGGAATCAGCCTTGGCGTTCTTTTCCCTGGGGATTTGTGTGATGGTGTGAAAGTTGAACTTTTTGAGCAACGTTTTGAATATCCCAAGTATGCCGCTAACTGCTGGTCCTTGGCCTGGAAGCTGTCGTTGACCTGGTTAACGACTAATTGAGAATCGCTGAATATGTTGACGCTGTCAGCCCCTGAGTCAATGGCGAGAAGTAGACCGGCGATCAGTGCCTCGTACTCCGCCACATTGTTTGAGGCTTTGAAGTTGAATTTCAACGCGTACTCCGAGTTCAGTCCCCCGGGTCCTGTTAGGATGACTCCGGCGCCGCTGGCCTTGGCGCTGGCGGATCCGTCCACATTTAGGTTCCAATCCGACTGGGGATTTACCTCCCCGACGGTTATCACTTCCGCTCCGGGTACCATCTCTACACCGGGTTCAGGCTGACGCTCGGTGAGTTCAGCGATGAAGTCCGCCACTGCCTGGCCCTTCATGGCGGTTCTTGGTTTGTATTCTATGTCGAACTCGCTGAGCTCGATGGACCACTTGCTGAGGCGCCCCGAGTGTTCAGGGTTCTGCATTACTTGTCTCAGCGGTTGATAACACATGGATCGTGTGGGCCTGGAAGTACTGGCGGAGGCGCCTGGCGGCAACGATAAGTGCAAGGGCCAGTTGTTCCAAGGGAGGATACCTTGTCTCCGCTCCGTTCATGCCTCTGCCGGCGTAGAAAACCGGGAGCTCATCTTGGCCTTCCCTTCGGACAATTGCGCAACTTACCGCTGATACGGATACCGCTAGGTATATGAACAGGGTTTCTCCTTGGACAGGGACGGAGAGGAGTGGGACTGCCGCCAGATATTCCTTCAGGCCCTGAAACGCCGCCTGACATTCTGGATTCCAGTCGATGACCTTCTTGTGCGTTGTTTTGAGGAGTTTGAAGAATGGGGCACACTTATCAGTGAGTCGAGAGATGAACCGAGAAAGGGCGGTTAACTTGCCCTGGAGGCACTGGACGTGCACCTTATACTCAGGGTCCGCCAGGTCAAGGATGGCCTGGACCTTGTCTGGGTTAGCCTCGATGCCCCGCTCGCTGACAATGTATCCCAGGAATTTGCTAGCGGTGACTGCGAAGAAACATTTTTCCGGGTTGAGGCGCATACCATAGGCCAAGAGAATGGTTACTATGATCCTGAGGTTTGCCACATGTCCGCCGGCCTTTATGCTCTTAACTAGCATGTCGTCCACGTAGACCTCGATGATTTTTCCCAGATGCTCCGCGAACATGGCGTTCATCAACCGCTGGTAGGTGGCACCGGCGTTCTTCAGACCGAAAGGCATGACATTGTAGCAGTAGAGGCCTTTGTCGGTGGTGAAGGTTGTGCATTCCTGGTCGCTGGGGTGCATTTTGATCTGATTGTACCCGGAGAAAGCGTCCATCATGCTGAGGAGCTCATGTCCGGCGGTGGAATCGACCAGCTGATCGATACGGGGTAGCGGGAAACTATCCTTTGGGCATGCCTTGTTGAGGTTTTTGAAGTCAACACACATCCGCCACTTGCCGCTGGGCTTTTTGACCATCACCAAATTTGAGATCCACTAGGGATAGACGACTTGGCGGATGAATCCATTGTCCTGGAGTTTGGCGACCTCTTCTCCGATTGCCCGGTATTTTTCTTCATCGAAGGCCCTCCGCTTCTGCTTGATGGGATAAAAAGAGGGTTTGATGGTCAGTTTATGAGTGATAATCTCAGGGGAGATACCTGGCATGTCCGCGTAGGACCATGCAAAGACGGAGGCGTTATGACGTAGGAATTGAATGAGTTCTGCCTCTACTTCTGGATCTAGTTGGGCGCCTATGCGGACTGTCCGCTCAGGGTGCTCGTCCGAGATGCAGACAACTTTCAAGGATGTGTCCGGGTTCACCGGCTCCTTCCTCACATACCTCTCCTCCTCATCCCTAGGGTCCTCGAAGATATTTGGTGGCGGTGCGTGGCTTCCCACCGTTAGGACATCATGGCGGCGTGTTGACCGCGCCATAGTCGTTGAATAACACTCGCGTGCCAACTGCTGGCTTCCCCTCACACTGCCTGTGCCGTTAGGTGTGGGGAACTTCATGAGAAGCATGTATCCGGCGATAATGCACTTAAGCTTGTTGAGCGCCGGTCGTCCGAGGATGGCATTATATGAGCTGAGACAATCAACGATTATAAATTCTGTATGTACCTCCGCCATACACGGACTAGTGCCAATAGTCAACCGCATGTAGTCAGAACCGAGCGGTTGTGTGACGTCACCAGAGAAGCTGAGCAGTGGCTCATGATCCTGGAGCAACTTGTTATTCCGCTTGAGATGGCTGTAGCAACCGCTGAAGATGACGTTGACAGCGGACCCGCTATCTACCAATATTCTCCCTACTGAGAACCTACCAAGAATGGCGTCGACCAAGAAGGGGTCATCATGGGGTAGGTGCACCCCGCGCTCTTCCTCCTCAGAGAATGTAATAGGTTCCCAACCTACCTTTGGGATTTTGGCGGATCTCTCATAACGGATATTGCAGACTTCCTTTGGGTGATTAATGCGTGCGTAACGCTTCCTGGCTCTGTGAGACAAGCTCGTGATTGGAGCACCGCCGTCGATTGTGTTAATGTGGCCCAACGTCTCTACGTTGGCGATCACTGGTGGCGGTTGGCGCACCTTGAACTGTTCCATCTTGCCTTCACGGTACAAGGTCTCAATTGCCGTCTTGAGTGCGTTGCAGCTGTTGGTATTGTGGCCGCTGTCCTCATGGTATTTGCACCATCTGCCGGTGTTTTTGGGTTTGCCCGTCCTTGGGTATTTTGCTGGAGGAGGTGGCGGGATCTGATCCTTGCACTGATTGTATATTTCCTCGTACGAGGTTGTGAGGACCGTGAACACTGCATACCGTTGAGAAGACTCCGTTTGTCTGTTGCGGTTATCTTCCTGGGTTGGGCGGTTTCCCTTGTGGTATTGATCCTTCTGCCGCTTGTTCTGGTAGTGGCCCTGTGGCCATTCCCTCTTCTTGTCAGTTGGTGATGCGGCGGGTGCCCTATTAACGGTTTCATGACTGGAGGTAGGCTGTGTGGCCTTTGCTGGCGTTACCGGTGGCGGTGGGACTTCTCCATATGTAATGAATTCCGCCTGGGCGTGAATGACCGCCTCACTCATGATATGGTCATATGCCGCATTTGGATGATTGTAGTTGAGGTGATAGAGGAACGGCCCTTTGAGGAGTCCTTGCTTGAAGGCCGCCGATGCCATCGATTTGTCCAGATCGCGGCACTGAGATGCCGCCGCTCGCCACCTTGTGACGAATGCCTTGAGTGACTCATTCTCTCCCTGTTTGACGCTGAACAGCTGACTCGTGTTATGATGTCCGGCGGACAATAAGATGAACCGGGAGAGGAAGGTATGTGACAGTGCGTTGAATGAGTCAATGGATCCTGGCGGACATTCGAAGAACCAATTCATTGCCTCTCCGTCCAGTGTTTCGCTGAACAAGTGGCAGAGGGTGGGGTCGTCAAATCCCTTGTTGTTGGTGACCTTTTTGAAGGTGTCCATGTGGACGAAGGGGTCGGTTGTACCGCTGTAATGCGACATCTTTGGAGTTTTTGCGTACGCAGGCCTGATAGCTTGTAGGATTGCAGCGGTGAAGGGCCCTGGTCTGGACGTGAAAAGTGGACTTTGAGTTGACGGCGCGGCGCCCGACTCTGCCCGGACCAACCTTTGTTCCAACTGCTGCATCCTCTCCAGGATTTGGGCTGTTGCGTCGCCGGCGGGTCCGGCGTATGTACTCCGCTGGGTCTGCCTATGCCTTGGCGCAGGCGGATCACCCTCAGTTCTTGCCCTAATTTCCGAGCGGTTGGTGCGTGGTACCGACTCTGCCTCCTGCTCCAACATGAGTTGGGGAACGGGCGGCGGTCCCATCCCTACTAGTTCGGGGGGGGGTCCAGCGGGACCTGCATCTGTACGACTGGTTCTGGTCCCAATGTACCAGCGTTGGGATGACTACGCCTTGTGCTATGCGAGTGCTCGCTCTGTACCGGGTTGGCGGTTCTTTCCAACGTCCTTTTCAGGTCATCAAAACGTGACATCAGCGCAGCCACCTGTTTTTGGGCCTCGGTCTTCTCTCTGCGCTCCTCTTCACGTTCTCTGTTTGCCTTGTGAAGGTCTGCCAGTGCCAACTCGTACATGGCGGCGAGGTCCTGGCCTGGTGGGCGGCTGCTGCCTGGATCCGTCTCACCGCCAGGGTTAGTTGGGGTGTTGAATAGTGCGCGGTTAACACCTACCGCTGGATTGGATGGTTGGGGGATGGCGGACTGGTCTGCCTGCTCATGGGCGTTTCCCCCGCTACCGCTAGTCATGGTAATTGTGATGGGATGACCTCTTGTTCAAGGATTCCCACAGACGGCGCCAATGTTAATGCTCAAAGTCTGGCGGTAGCCAAGCCTTCGTTTAACGCGGGTCCGGCGGGCGGACCGCTACTCTGTATATTTGGTGATTCCTGCTGGTTGCCAAATGAAAGACAGGGCGTCAGAGGGAGACCGCGTTGGGCGGTCTTCACTTCTCCGATGCCTAAGTCAGTTGATGCATATCGGCAATAATAATAAATGAGTAGTTAAATGCGTTCGTAATGAAGGGAGAAGAGAGGACCTTTTATAGGTGAGGAGAGGTCTGATCTTCTCCCTTGTTTTCGATGTGGGACTGATATGCTTCAGTTTCCCAGTTCCAGTAGCTTCTCATGCCGTCTTGGCAGAGTGCGTGGCGGCGCGTCAGCGTTGATCCCGGGGAACGCTTGTGCTCAGGCCGTGGCCCGCCTGGCTGCCTATCTGTGGGTTACTCCTTTGACGGTAGTTGGTATCTCTGACGGTACGATGAGTGTGTCTGATTATAGCTAATTATGCTTTGCAACGTACATGTAGGTACAGTTATCATCTGCAGGACGATACGGTTCTCTCTAGACTTCGGACGACCATAGGTGTGCTTGCTTTTATCCTCATTAAAGCGTCTTAACATCTTCTGGATGTAATTTGGTTGATGGACCAAAATTTCATCTGCACTGTGCTCGGGCTCCAGGTCGAGACAATAATTTGTTCTCCCAAGGTCTTTCATCTCAAATTCTGACTTCAGGTGCTTTGCGGTTTCCTTGATATCTTCAGGAGTATCAATCAAATTCATGTCTTTGACATAGACCGTCATAATTGCAAACTCGGAACTTGTTTCCTTAATAAACACGCATGGGCATAGTTTATTATTCACATATCCCATCCCGATCAAATATTCACTTAGACGGTTATACCACCTCCGTCTAGATTGTTTCAATCCATAAAGTGAACGCCTCAAAACTAATGGAGAGCGTGTTCCGTGGTCTAGAACTATTTGCATCGGGTATATTAAGTCCTTCAGGAACTTTTATGTATATCTCTGTATCGTGATCCCCATAGAGATAAGCCTGCATATTCAGTTTTTCAGAAACTACCAAACTGATAAGGTAGCAGAACGTTATGACGTCCATTACGGGAGAATACGCCTCCTCGTAAGAGGTGGCAACAAGTGTCTATTTCGTAGACCTCCAAGAAATTGCAGTATTCCCAATGGTAAAGACATAACCAGTTTGGGAACGTGCCTTGTGCGGGTCTGATAGATAGTCTATATCAGCATATCTAACAAGGCAAGCATCATTCTGAGGATCAAGGGGGTTTGATCCATTCCTTGATGCGTAGGGATAGAATAAGCTCATATCTGCCGTACCTCTAAGGTAGCGAAAAATGTCTTTTATGCCATTCCAGTGGCGGCGTGTTGGCGCAGAGCTATATCTAGCTAACAAGTTCACATCAAATGAGATGTCCTATCTAGGGCATTAAGCCAAGTACAATAATGCGCCTATTGCACTTAGATATGGGACTTCTGGCACCAATATCTCTTCGTTATCATCTGCAGGACGATACGGTTCTCTCTAGACTTCGGACGACCATAGGTGTGCTTGCTTTTATCCTCATTAAAGCGTCTTAACATCTTCTGGATGTAATTTGGTTGATGGACCAAAATTTCATCTGCACTGTGCTCGGGCTCCACGTCGAGACAATAATTTGTTCTCCCAAGGTCTTTCATCTCAAATTCTGACTTCAGGTGCTTTGCGGTTTCCTTGATATCTTCAGGAGTATCAATCAAATTCATGTCTTTGACATAGACCGTCATAATTGCAAACTCGGAACTTGTTTCCTTAATAAACACGCATGGGCATAGTTTATTATTCACATATCCCATCCCGATCAAATATTCACTTAGACGGTTATACCACCTCCGTCTAGATTGTTTCAATCCATAAAGTGAACGCCTCAAAACTAATGGAGAGCGTGTTCCGTGGTCTAGAACTATTTGCATCGGGTATATTAAGTCATTCAGGAACTTTTATGTATATCTCTGTATCGTGATCCCCATAGAGATAAGCCTGCATATTCAGTTTTTCAGAAACTACCAAACTGATAAGGTAGCAGAACGTTATGACGTCCATTACGGGAGAATACGCCTCCTCGTAAGAGGTCGCAACAAGTGTCTATTTCGTAGACCTCCAAGAAATTGCAGTATTCCCAATGGTAAAGACATAACCAGTTTGGGAACGTGCCTTGTGCGGGTCTGATAGATAGTCTATATCAGCATATCTAACAAGGCAAGCATCATTCTGAGGATCAAAGGGGTTTGATCCATTCCTTGATGCGTAGGGATAGAATAAACTCATATCTGCCGTACCTCTAAGGTAGCGAAAAATGTCTTTTATGCCATTCCAGTGGCGGCGTATTGGCGCAGAGCTATATCTAGCTAACAAGTTCACATCAAATGAGATGTCCTATCTAGGGCATTGAGCCAAGTACAATAATGCGCCTATTGCACTTAGATATGGGACTTCTGGCACCAATATCTCTTCGTTATCATCTGCAGGACGATACGGTTCTCTCTAGACTTCGGACGACCATAGGTGTGCTTGCTTTTATCCTCATTAAAGCGTCTTAACATCTTCTGGATGTAATTTGGTTGATGGACCAAAATTTCATCTGCACTGTGCTCGGGCTCCAGGTCGAGACAATAATTTGTTCTCCCAAGGTCTTTCATCTCAAATTCTGACTTCAGGTGCTTTGCGGTTTCCTTGATATCTTCAGGAGTATCAATCAAATTCATGTCTTTGACATAGACCGTCATAATTGCAAACTCGGAACTTGTTTCCTTAATAAACACGCATGGGCATAGTTTATTATTCACATATCCCATCCCGATCAAATATTCACTTAGACGGTTATACCACCTCCGTCTAGATTGTTTCAATCCATAAAGTGAACGCCTCAAAACTAATGGAGAGCGTGTTCCGTGGTCTAGAACTATTTGCATCGGGTATATTAAGTCCTTCAGGAACTTTTATGTATATCTCTGTATCGTGATCCCCATAGAGATAAGCCTGCATATTCAGTTTTTCAGAAACTACCAAACTGATAAGGTAGCAGAACGTTATGACGTCCATTACGGGAGAATACGCCTCCTCGTAATCAATCACAGGGCGTTGAGAAAATTCTTGCACCACTAGACGAGTCTTGTGTATCACAATCTCGTTTTTCTCATTACTCTTCCTTACAAATACCCATTTAAATTCTACGGGTTTAACATGGGGAGGTGTAGGAACAAGAGGTCCAAACACCTAGCTTTCTCTTTGTCAAGGAATCTAATTTGACCTGGATTGCTTATTTCCTTTTTTGGCCAGTCGTCTCTTCGTTGATATTGATCAACAAAGCAGGGTTCGAGGTCATCGCTTATTATAATTTCGGTGGCCACCGCAAATACTAATATATCATCGATGATAATCTCAATCCGATTCCAAATCTCACTAAATTTACCAAGATTTCTCTATTCTCGGGAGTGGGTTCAAATGTTGGAGCGTCCCCCAACATGGTCTCTTCTAGGACATACCCATAATCCGGATTTATCTCGTGAGATGAATAGGTTTGAGATTGCGATGTCAAGAGGATTCGTTTGTGCCAAGTTTACCCTCTTCTGGGGATAAGAATCCTTCGAACCTAATGGTCTACCTCACTTCTGGGCAGGGACATATGACTGGTTAGCCGCCATGGTCGTACCTCGTCCATCTAGGACGACACATCCTACATGGACGTCTATCCTTGCAGGCACATTTGCAGCAGGTATATATGATCTCGTCACTTTTGCTAGATCAGAGAAAGTGTCTGGCCTATTGTATTCTATACTCTATAGATCTAGAATTGTTCGCACTTCACTATTTTCGTGCGGTTTGGGGATCAAGATGAGACATTGTGAGGACATTCCATGTTAATTCACGCCGTTCATCAGGAACGATGACGTTCTTATCTCCCCCTAACGGCGGGAAGACTGTCTCATCAAAGTGACAATTAATCCGCAAATCTAGCGGTAAAGAAATCGCCTGTCAAGGGCTCTAAAGAGCACATAATGGGTGGGACTCATAATCGACATGTATGCCCATCCTTTGTTGATGACCCAACTTTGTACGTTGTGACGGCATAATTGGCATGTGGACTGCATACTCAAATGCGCATAAGTGCGAAACATCAGGTTCGTACCTAGTCACTAGCTGTAACGCGGAGTAAGGTTGGTAGCAGTGGGCCTCAACGGGACCAACATAGCTGCATGCAAGATTGCATAGCCCCACGCAAAAACTAGAAGCTTGGTGCGCATTACCAAGATTCTATTTGCGAGACCATCTTGGGTGTGAACATAGGGAACTATATGTTCAGCATCAATCCCAATGGATATGCAATAATCATCGAAAGACTTCGATTTAAACTCTCCGGTATTATCAATTCTTATAGACTTTATGGGATAATCCGAGTGGTGAACCCTCAATTTCATGATCTGAGTGAGAGTTTAGCAAAAGCAATGTTTTCTCATGGACAATAGTGTAACATGTGATCACTTTGTCGATACATCAACCAAAACCATTAATATTTAATTGGTCCACATGGTGGTTGGAAATGTCCACAAATTTCCCTTGCATTCTGTGCAGAAAAATGGTGGTGTATGTACTAGTCTTTGCATATGATGGTCTAGTATTAAATATTCTTAACGAGTATGGCATAGTGTGTCATTATATACAAGACCCTTATTCAGAAGGGGATGCACCTGCGATGAGTTGAGGATACGGTGCATCATACTTTAACCTGGGTGTCCCAAACGGTCATGCCATAGCAAGTAGTTTCTTGAATTAGTTAGCTTATAGCTAACAGATTTCAATTGTCTCCAATGTACGCTTCTGGCCACACACTTGGAGGTTATGCAAAGACATTACACTCATTTTTCTCAGTGGTTTCAATGTCGTAACTGTTGGTTCGAATATCCTTAATACTCAATAACATTCTTATGGAACATGGAGATTATAAGGCCTCATTAATGGTAGGTTCAGTACCATTGGACAACATACAGTGGGTTTTGCCATAACCATCTATCAGGTTGGATTGGCCTGATACGGTTGTCACAGAGGTATGAATAGACATAAGTTTGAAAAATATCTCCGATCTGGGAGTATGGTGTGCGTAATAGCACTTTTAACCAGACAACAAACTTCCCCACAAGACATGCCTATTCATAAATTTAATTCAATGGATCACATGTATAAATGAGTTTATTGAATTAAATATATTCGAACATAACCACATTTCTATAATCCAAAATAATTGAAAACATAAATCACCAAAATCCGAAGATGTTTCATTCATTAAGATGAAATAGATATGGCACAAGGGGCCAATTATACCCATGTCTTCGAGTTCTAATCCTCGGTATGTTCAGTAACTGGCTGAAAATCTATGATCTCTAGTGTGGAATCGATAGAAAATGACCCTTCAATAAAGTTGGTATTTCGAGTTCCGCGACCGGCGTAATACTCATCTGCTGCTTCGGCTATCGCACAACAGGTGCGGGACCAGCAGTCAATTCCTCCACATCGATAACAAAGATCATGCTGATTCTGGTGGCGACAGGCTGGACCAGTGTTCCTTTCAACTCAGGCTTGCTGAGTTATGGCATCATGGTTCCTACCACGTGGGCCTTGGCCACGTGGAGCCTGATTACATGGCCTCTTGGGCTTTGGCCAAGTGGCAAACGGTCATATGGGCTAATTTCGTTCTGCCAATCATGTCTTGCTTCAAGCAAGAAAATGGTCATCTGATGGTGAAAGTGCTCTTCCAGAGCGACCCAAAGAGTCTGTGTATCCTTTTCATCGGATACTCAACTTGGAGTGTTTTCTCCATATGTTTCCTTTTTGAAAATTATGGCACTCATATTAAAAGCCTCAATGACGACATTGTTAGCATTGATTGTTGATCTCATCTTCTTTGCAGTCAGATGAATTTTCACATCTTGAGTTCACTTTAGATAGTTTCTTCTGGAGACCTCCAAAGCAACAAAGTCAAACATGTTGAGATTTGACATTTCTTACAAGAAAGGAACAAATAATATTAGTGCTTTGGGTAATATCATCCATAAGCAAGTAATGAGAACTTCAGGTTCTATAACATGGTATGAAAAATTGGATTAGACATGTAAAATCTACTGGTTTTATCATGTGTGGTGAATTTATGAAGGAAACTTCAAGTTTCTTAAACGGCATTATCGAAACTACAAGTTCGATATATGTATGAACTACTGGTTCATTTAGAACTTCTAGTTCATTAGGTACCTGCATTATCTACACATATTCTAGTGCGGAAATTTAGACAAGTAACTCAATAATATTGAATAAAGCAAATTGAAATAATCTCACAAATTTGGATAAATAAAAGTCACAAATCAATTGAGATATTAATTGCATGCTACTAATTTAACAGATTAACTATCACACAATTATGTGAATAAATGCTTCTGGCAATTAATTACACATATTAGATATGGTGAATCTATTTACAATATCAAATCATTTTTCCTTTTATTTTTGATTCTGCTAGACCAAAGAAGGAGTGGGCTTGATAGTGAAGCCTATCGGGCTTAGTCTGCGGGCTTGTGACCCAGGCTTTCATGCGTAAGTCAAATGGTGTGTGAGACCTGCTGGGCTGCTAGGTCCTGCTGAGGGAGAGTGGGCTTGCTGGGCTCAAACTGGTCTGCCAAGGAATGAAAAGTTATTACTCAACCATTTCGGTAACTCCAATTGAATACGACCAGGTAAGGAAGGATGAGGTTTAGGTGGAGCGAGGCTCACTTAAGTACACGGCCTCATCTGAACCTTGCCTAGACATCGCATCCAACTGGATGAGCCTAGTTTGAGAAGATTCATAACTTTTGTCATGGCAACATGTGGTGAGCTTCTGTTTTGGTCTTGCAACTTGGGCTTGATTTGAGCTTCTGACTCAGCTTCTATTAATATTCACAATTATAACATAACTAAATTCAATATATGTTATTAAATCGGAACGTAAATAAATTAATGCAGCGATTATGTACCTAAGGAATTGGGTTCAAATCCCATTAATGCTTCTGGCATTTCGTATAGGTAATAAATTTGGGCAAATACTTCTGGCATAATGTTAATGTAATAATCGCGTAATAATTTAGCCCATAATGCTTCTAGCATAAGGAATTATAATGGCATAATTTATATTGCGTAACATACAATATTAAAATGATTACATTGTGAAACTATTATGGTAATTATTTTGGATGAATATCAATCAAAACCAAAACATGAATTGAATTAATTGATCAATCACCAATTAAATGGAGTTGAATCTGCTTCTGGCAGTAATAATATTAAATGGTGGTGATAATTACCAATTGGCCATAATGGCACAGTGGACAACATGCTGGGCTGGTACACACTGTGGCTGGGTTTGAATCCCAGAAATAGCAGACTTTATTTTTGCATGATTGATTGATGCTCTCTAGTTGTGAATTGGTGCTACTGGACCAAGTGCTAGAAATAGCTACAGCCAAAGTATCCTAATTTTTTTCTTTTCCAATCAAACAATCCAAAACATGAACATGTATATATATTTCAAAAAAAACAATCAGAATTTAGGGTTCATGCATCATGGAGGATTTTTCATGTTCAATCAATAGGCTCAATAAGCATGAATATAAAATTAGGTTTTGGAAAACATTACTTGATGAAGGACGGATGAGTCTTCAGCTTATGTGTGCAGAACTGAGAAGGTTGTCTTCTCAGCCAATCCAAGAGCTATTCGCCTCTTCTGGTAGGAAATCCCGAATCTCAAAGCTATTCGATCCAAATCTTAGAGCTAGTCGTGAACACGGAGCAGATTCTCTTCTGAACAGCTCCCACTTCGAATGGTGTACAGGTCTCAAAACTACTCCAATAGGGGTGAAATTTGGAGGTCAGATAGAAGAGGCAGAGACAAACAACTTTGATGAAGGAAAGATTTTGATCTGAGGTCCCGATGAAGAGGTTTCAGGGCGTGTAAACAGGCTGCAGCAGGGGGGTTTTTTCCTGGCTAGGGCTTGGGTTAGAGTATCGTGCTGATAACGTGTTGTAAAACTATAGTAAAAGAATTTGAGAGAGAGAGAGAGCGTTTAGACGTAGAGAATAGAATGTGTGTATTATTCATCTCACCATGAGAAGCCTTATATAGGACTACATGGTGTACACAAAAGGGTAATGCTTAATTACAATCCAATCACTCCTACAATTACAACCTATCAATCACCAATCTATAGGGATAGACACCTATTACTCAACATCTATTTACATGATTATCCACAAATATTTACAACAGCTCCAACAATATTTGACATATTGGTTAAAATATATATACAGAAACAGAAACATTTACTGATTTTTGATGTGATTCTAATATCACTCTCAGGTTTGAGGAGTATAGAGTTTCCAAAGTGCCACCACTGTGTCCTCTTATGCAGAGGCCATTAGCTTACAATCTGTTGAATAAGAGACTGCATTACACTGCAAAAGACCAAAGAATATGCAATAATCAGGCCCTCAATAGTGTGTAAAGCACCGAAGTCAGAGAGAATCATATATAATATACACAAAATCAGGCGTTAGAATGTTGAAGCAGCCTTGGTCATATAGACAGTGCAATAAGAACTTTTTCTAGTTATTTGAAGAAAAGAACAAATGGACACTTATTTTTTAGAACATATAATAACTCAAATGAGAGAAATAGAAATGCATAAATGCCCGAACTGAGAATCTTTGGATAGATATCATCTGCCAAGAGTAATACTACATTGCCAAAGCATTTCCTTTGCGATAGTTATATACTCTCACTCTGCCATCAAGAGGTAAAAAGGAAAAAGAGATATGAGAATGCAGAAAATGGGAGATAATATGGCCTTAATGCAACAAAGGTGACTAATAAAGAATCACTCTTAGGCCTTTCCTTGCAAGAAAATAGAAAATAGAAAATAGGAATTCTGAATTTTTCTTTTGTTTTGTATGTTCTTTATTTAATGATTTTTTTTTGGCAGTGTCTATAACTGAATTGCATATCCTTCAAAATTACGACAATTAATTACATGACTAGAATATATCATTCAGAACTCAAACAGAGAAAGATTAATTCACAACCTGTGATCCCATCCAGCTGTTGCAAATATTTTACCATCAGGTCGAATAGAGGTGCTTGATATGCCAGGTTGCTCCAAATCAGTTTCTTTTTTTATCACACATGTACCCTAGGTTGGAGAAGACACAACAGGAAATAGAAAGAATGACATCAGATTTACGTATGAAAGTGTTATATTCTATCTGGTTGTTCAAGTTAAACATCTGCCACCCATCTAAAAAGTTAAGAGGCCTGATATGCAATAAATCCAGTAATACAAACTTACAAAGATAGGAAAGTTACCATGGATTATCCAAACTGTAGAGCACAATTTTTTCATCTGCAGCTCCTGAGATACCACCATTGCATGAATCATCAGTGCATAGGCTTAAAACTGCAGAAAAAGATATATGAAGAACATGAGAAGAATAAAAGGAGAAGGTGCGATCGAGTTCTTTGGATTCTGATTACCACACCTGGCTCTAAATGAAACTTGACAGATGTAACTGGAACACCTGGATTTCTACTATCCCACCAAAGCAGGGAGCCATTCTCATAACTGCATTATGTAGAAAAAACCACAATAATATCACATAAATTCTAGAATAAACAAACACAATCTTATTTCATGGGATATTCTACAGTACCTGCATGTATGAGATACACTCATTTACATATTTGACGACAATTTTGTTGTCATTGTGGTAAATAGAGTTATTTTTTTGGGTAATTTTAGTTCTATTAGAGGTAATTACTCCACCTACGATATTTTTACAAGTTTATGAACAAATTGTTGTCAATGTGGTAACTTGGTTCAATTATATGTAAATGTGTAAAACAAATGTGATAACTTTGTTGTCAATGTTGTAAATTTGGTTCAACTAAATTGTAATTTTGGTTCAATTAGATGTAAATGAGTGTATGATAAACATCCAAGTACTCTAGACAACTCCCACATTTCATAAATCAAACACAAAATTTGCCACGAATTTCAAGTCCCAAAACCAAATACAGAATGTTACTGCTATACTGATTAGAGTTCTTATGCATATGGATGCACATGACAAAAATATGATACATCACAAATCTACTGGTACCACACTCAATATCAAATTAGTATCAATGTCATTATTACAATATACTGATATAGCTTTGCATACTATGATCTTGTAATGTCTCCACCGCAGTCATAGACATACTAGATTGCTAATGAGAATAGAAGAATATACCCAGCCACGACATTTAGGAATCCCTGTGATTCCGATGGTAAAAATGCTTGAACTGCCATGCACATTCCTACCAAGAAACAATGACTACAATGTCAAAGGTAGGATGAAATGACAGGAAAGACAGAACAAAAAAGTGATGGTCCAAGGTAGTCTTCAACAATGATACATAATTTGTGTTTAACAATGATGCATCACTTGAAACAATTGTTGGATCGATTAAACATATGATCATAGTTGAACCACCTGCCTACTGTACACATACAAAACTAACAAATTGGGCTACTTGAACAAGGAAAATCCTCCCACTAAAAAGATCTTTTAGAGACCTTTATACAAAACTAACATATGACCTATATAAGAGACAATAAATTGTGCATGCCAGTAGGCATTAGTAGCAACACTTTAAATAAACATGTTTCTGAACCAATAATCTTTTCAACTTAAATGATTTGATTTATGAAGGTAAACATATGATGGCCCTGTCTTTGTTAATCTATGTCCATTTCTACCCAATCATTAGTTAGTCAAATGTCAATGGAATTAGTAACTGACCTCTTTCCTAATAGCAGTAATGAGTCTCATCAACAACATAACCACACAATTAGCAGCAGAATAGGTATCACGAGTAACACAAAGGCATGCGTGCCCTGCACATGAAAAGGACAATCTGGATTTACTTCAAGTACGCTGCCCTGCACATCAGAAGTACAATCTGATGTACTTACTTCAAGCAACAGTAGACAACCCATGTCTATATCTCACAGAGAACAGCCTTTGTCTTACTCCACATATGCAGAGCAATGCTCAAACCACACAATTCAATACCAATTGTAAACCACTCATTTCAATTAACTTATTATCTGATAGTTCTCCTAGAGGTTCATCGATTGTAATATAAATAGCAGACCATGTACACAAAACCAACAAGGAAATATAGTATCCTTCATCACAAGTTCCCATAATTTCTTTTGCCTTCAGTTTCTCTTTATGGTATCAGAGCTCTCTGCTTAAAGGCTCTCGATCCATCCCATCATGACCAACACTTCTAATACCAATTCCTCTACTTCCCCACTCCTTTTCTCCCCAGAAACAGCTTCTCAACTCTCTCCTAACCATGTTGCTAGTCTCATCCCTCTCAAGCTTACCAAAGACAACTATCTTCTTTGGAAAGACATCCTCACTCTTGTGCTTCAAAACTATGGCATGTTTACCTTGGTCGATGGATCTGACCCTTCTCCACCTCCTCTTATTGGCACCACTGTCAACCCTGCCCATACTTCTTGGTTGCAGCGAGATCACACTTGTCACATCTAGATCACGGCTTCTCTGTCCCAGTCGATTCTTCCATACACCGTTGGCACCACCATCGCCCGCTCTTTATGGCTCACTCTAGAGCGCAGACTAGTTGCACTAACCAGCTCTCATGTCCTCTAGCTTTGCCGTCGAATCCAAACCATTCGTAAGGGCTCTCTCTCCATAGCTGAATACTTGCAGCGAATCAAAGCCATCTCCGATGCTCTTGCCGCAGCCGGCGAACCACTCAACGAGCCTGATCTTGTTGCTCATATCCTCCATGGCTTACCTCCTGAATATGAAGCATTTACCACTTCAATCCGAGTTTGAGCAGAACCGGTTACCCCTGATGAACTGCACGGCTTCTTATTGAGTCAAGAGGTTGAGCTAGAGCTCCAGCCAGCCCAACATGACTTAGCTCAACCACTCCCACCAGCCCAAGCCTTTGCTGTATCTTCCTCAAACCGGCCCAGACTCCCACCACGAGGCCCAAACCATAATTTTCAACCAAACACCTTCACTCGACCTCGCTTTCCCAATCCCTCTACTCAGTTTCGCACCGCCTCCTCCAAATCTCACTCACCTCTGCTTCCCAATCCATCATATCCCCCATCTCCATCTCTCCAACAAAACTCCAACCCCAACCGTCCTCTCCCTCGTTGTCAAATATGTGGCTTGGCCAATCATAGAGCCTTGGATTGCTTCAACAGGTGGAACCATGCCTACCAGGGTCGTGTCCCTCCAGCTCGCTTGGCGGCCATGGCTGCTCCAACTCGCTGTCCTTCCTATGCTATGCCGGCAGCCAACTTCACACCAACCTTTTCTGGTGCACCAGTTAGCCACAATGTTCCCTCTGATTCACTCTGGTATATTGATAGTGGAGCAACCAACCACATAACTTCTGACCTCTCCAACCTCCATCTGAGTGATCCATATGATGGTCCAGATCAAGTCTCCGTCGCCAGTGGCCAAGGTTTGCCTATCAGTCATACTGGTTCCTCTATTGTCTCTGTTCCTTCTTTTCAATCCAAATTTCTTTTAAACAACATTCTCCATGTTCCGAATATTTCTCACAATCTTTTATCAGCTTATCAATTTGTTTCTGATAATGACTGTGCACTAACTCTCACTCCTTATGATTGTACTGTCAAGGATCTTCAGTCGGCGAAGGTTCTGTTTCACGGCCCTACTAGCAGTCCTCTCTACCCAATTCATCTTCGAAAGTCCACTCCACCTTCCGCCCTTCTAAGTTCTACCTCTTCATTCCTATGGCACCAGCACCTTGGGCATCCTTCTTCCCAAGCTCTTCGTAGTCTCATTTCTCGTCAGCAGTTGGGTGTTTTGAATTCAAGGACTAGCTCTTCTAATTTATGTTCAGATTATCAATTAGGGAAAAGAACAAAGTTGCCTTTTGTCAAGTCTTGTTGTACTACTTCAGGACCTCTACAACTTGTTCACTCGGATGTTTGGGGTCCTGCCCCCGTTTCTTCTGTTAGTGGATTTCAGTTCTATGTAATCTTTATTGATGACTGGTCTCGCTTCACATGGCTCTTCCCTTTGCATCGTAAATCTGATGTTTTTCTTTCATTTCAACAATTTCGGTTGCTTGTTGAAAATCAATTCAATGCTAAGATCAAAACTTTTCAGTGTGACAATGGTGGTGAATACACCAGTGCTGGCTTCAAGCTATTTTTAGCTAACAATGGTATTGCACAGCAATTTTCTTGTCACACACCCCAGAATAAAACAGTATGGCCAAAAGAAAACATCGCCATATCATTGAACTCACCCGTACATTGTTTGCGTAGTCTTCATTGCCTTACAAGTATTGGGCTGAAGTAGTTCAAACATTAGTATATCTTATTAATCGTTTGCCTTCTTCTTCCATACATTTCCTATCTCCATTTGAAACGCTATTTCATACATCTCCAGACTAAAAGTTTTTGCGGGTGTATGGCAGTACATGTTATCCTTGGCTCAAGCCTTACTCCAAGCATAAATTTGATTCTCGCAGCTGTCCTTGTGTTTTCATTGGCAATGATCTTTACCATAAGGGGTATAGGTGCCTTGACCCCAAAACTGTACGGATTTATATCTGTCGGTATGTTGCCTTTGATGAGCATCACTTTTACTTCAAATCAACCTCCCCATCACCACTCAACCCGACACCAACTCTCTCAACCTCACTTCCTCCTCTTCTCCCTTTGCCACCTCCATTACCCACTATATTACCTCCTGCCTCACCACCACTTTCCCCCCCGTCTTCCCCATCACCTCCTCCTAATCCTTCCAACACCCAACCCATACCACCACCACAAATCCGAAGACAAACCCGCCCACAACCTGGTCCTCCATCTCATCCCATGCAAACACGTTCCAAAAATAACATTTACAAACCCAAAGCCCTTAGTACTAAGCACCCATTCCATAGTGCACTTCTTGCCACTTCTCCTGCCACTAAACTTCCCACCACCTATCTCCAAGCTTCCAAAGACCCAAAATGGGTGGCTGCAATGGAAAATGAAATTCGAGCACTCCAAAATAATGAAACTTGGCATTTGGTGCCTTCTCATCCCACTCACAATGTCGTGGGCTGCAAATGGGTCTTTAGGATCAAATATAACCCTGACGACACTATTGATCGTTATAAAGCCCGTTTAGTGGCTAAGGGCTTCCACCAACAAGCTGGCATTGACTATGTACTTACATAGGCATTTGCAAGCATAATTAGCTATAATGAGCCACGCTCATGCTACCGCCAGCGGTACCAACCCCCACCAAAGGGTGTGACCTACGGGAACACAACCAGGCGGGCTACCACCTGAGCCCCGGCTCACCCCCAGATCACCGCTGACGCGCCGTCACGCGCCGCGCCAAAGCAGCGGCAGAAGCTTCAGAAGCTGGGGACTGAAGCACTTCAGTCCCACATCGAAAACATGGAGAAGCTCAGCTCCTTCTCCACCTATAAAAGGTTCTCTCTTCTCTCCCTTTGACGCCTTTTGTATTTTACTTGACAGGTAGCGGAAGCTTTGAGAACATCATAAGTATCGATCCGCCCACCGGATCAACGTTAACAAAGGTTTAGCTACCGCTGAACTTTTAGACATAAACAGACTATTTCAAAACTTTCAGCCCAATCACAAAGCCCACCATCATTCATGTCATCCTTTCCTTGGTTGTCCAAAATAATTGGCCCATTTCCCAGTTAGATGTATCAAATGCTTTTCTTCATGGTCATCTCACCGAAAGTGTCTTTATGGCCCAACCAGCAAGCTTCATTGACCCACAGAAGCCCACTCATGTTTGTCAACTCCGCAAGTCGCTCTATGGGCTAAAACAAGCCCATCGGGCTTGGAAGGGCTTGGTATGAAGAGCTGCTTCAATCTCTCCTATCTTTGGGATTTGTCACCTCCCTGCTGATCACTCTCTCTTTGTCAAAATTGATAGCTGCATCACATATCTTCTTGTCTATGTCGATGACATAGTCATCACTGGCACCTCATCTGCTTATTGCCAATCTCTCATTCAACAACTCAGCTCCAAATTTTCCATTAAAGATTTGGGTCCACTCCACTACTTCTTGGGTCTGGAAGTACATCGCTCACCCAACTCTCTCTTCCTTTGCCAAACTAACTATACATATGATCTCTTAGACAAGTTTCATATGCTTGATGCCAAGCCCTCCCCTTCTCCAGAAAGCTCTATCAAGCTTGACAATTACTCAAGTGATCCCATCTCTGATCCATCCCCCTATCGCTCCATGGTTGGAGCCCTGCAATATCTTACTTAGACCCGGCCAAACATTGCTCACGCCGGCAACCAAGTCTTCCAGCATATGCATTGTCCAAGAACACAACATAGTGGATGTCAAACGTATCCTTGCTATCTTAAAGGTACGCCTGACCATGGTCTTACTTTCTCTAAGGGTCCTAATCTCCTCACTACATTTTCTGATGCCGATTGGGCTGGTTGCCCAATTGACCGGCGTTCTACAACTGGATTTTGTGTCTTCTTGGGTAACAACTTAATATCTTGGTCTGCCAAGAAACAGTCCTCTGTTTCACGATCTTCCACGGAGGCTGAATATCGTGCTTTGGCCTTATCCGTAGCGGAAGTCCTCTGGTTGTGTTTCCTCTTTCGTGATCTCGGTCTCTATTTGTCTCAAAGTCCCTTGTTCTACTGTGACAATGTCTCTGCTCTCGCTTTGGCTGCCAATCCCATTCTCCACTCTAGAACAAAGCATGTTGACATAGACTTTTACTTCATTCGAGAACCGGTTGCTAACAAATCCATACGTCTTCAACATGTCTCCTCTGCTGCCAATGTTGCCGATATCTTTACCAAAGGGCTTCCCAAGCATCGCTTTGCAGATCTCAGCTCCAAGCTGATAGCTCGATCACCGACCTTCAGCTTGCGGGGGCGTAATAGCAGTAATGAGTCTCATGAACAACATAACCACACAATTAGCAGCAGAATAGGTATCACGAGCAACACAAAGGCATGCGTGCCTTGCACATCAAAAGGATAATCTGGATTTACTTCAAGCACGCTGCCCTGCATATCACAAGTACAATATGATGTACTTACTTCAAGCAACAGCAGACAACCCATGTTTATATCTCACAGAGAACAGCCTTTGTCTTACTCCACAGATGTAAAGCAATGCTCAAACCACACAATTCAATATCAATTGTAAACCACTCATTTCAATTAACTTATTGTCTGATAGTTCTCCTAGACGTTCATCGATTGTAATATAAATAGCAGACCATGTACACAAAACCAACAAGGAAATATAGTATTCTTCATCACAAGTTCCCATAATTTCTTTTGCCTTCAGTTTCTCTGTATTTCCTTGGTAGAAATAGCTGAGGAGCCAGCAGAACAGTTTTGAGGTAGTCGCATACACCTTTCTGTAGTATTAAGATCCCAAATCTCAACCTTGGCACATCAACCACATGAAGATTATGAACAATTGAGCCTAAGGAATGAGGAAAAAAGTAAACATAATTAAAGTTACGTATAAACCTCAGAAGACTGCTCTCCTGCTATATCCATGTATTTAGATCCTCCAACTATAGTATTTTCTGTTTCAAGAAATACTGTCCGTTATTGTTCAAGCTTCTAACCGTCTAAGGGTAATGAAGACAATAAATGTATAATACTATAATCCGCACGTACAAACTTCAATTCTAATAGATATGCATTATATGTGCGTATGCATATGTATAATTCTATATACAAGCCTAAGCCCTCGCACCCTGAAAGAAACTACTAAAGTGCATTTACAACTTGTTCTATCAGACTACCAATCTTAACAAATCTTCATTGGTTCTAGACAGCTCAGACATATACCCTTGGACCTTTTCTTCACTATCATCCAGAGTATACGTAGTCTCCCTCTCACCTCCGTCATGATGCCTTGGCCCTTCAACTTGTGTAGAACAAGAATGAGGTCTCTTCACCAACGAAAGCTTACAGAAGTGGTAAGCACTTGTCTCAATCATCACAGAGGGAGGCCTGCAAGGCAAACGAGGCGCATAAACCAATCAAATTTAAACAGAAGACAACAATATCTAATAGCTATAGGCAAAAACCACGAGAATTAGCTAACAACCTGGATAGACCTCCTATCTCCAATATCCCAGCACTTTTTTAATAGTTCCATCCCTACCCTGGCTACACAAACATTCTCAAATTTCATTTCTTGCTCTAATACTACAGTAACAGCCAGTAAATGAACACAGATAGAAAAACAAAAAGCACCTGATAACTTTGTCAGCTCCAATTGAAGAGCTACGTACAAGCAACAGAAGCAACCCCATGTGCCCCATTATGCACCCTGCATGGGAAAACTAACAGCATAACATCATGAAACAAAATGCTACTTACCCTCGTCCGATTCTGCAGAGTGTCCCAAATCCGCAACTCACCGTCTGCGGAACTGAAAAAGAAAAAAGTAGAAAACTTGACCAAACAGGTAACAATTTGAAGCAGAAGAACAGTAATGGTAAGGTTCAGATTGGATTAAAATGGTACCCATTGTATAAGAGAGGTTGAGATGGATGGAAACGAAGGTCGGTGACACAGAGGCACGGTGACCTCTCAGCACAGCCACTCGGTCCGGAGGTGACCGTCTCTGTTTGTTCATTGCTTCTGTGATGACCGTAAAGTGTGGACGCGCCTTTCCCGGCGTTATGCCAATTAGCACTCGAGCTTACCACGATTCTTTATGACAAGTCAAGGGACTGTTTGGGTCTTCTTTTTTCCCCTTACAAGGTTTCGTTATTCTTTTATGAATTATGATAATGGACCCTTAGTTAAGGATTTTTGTCCATTTACCCCATTTCTAGAGATTTTTTTCCCACTTATCCCATTAAGTTCTTTTAATTTCCCCTTACTCAAAACACTCTAAGGAATTCTTCCCTAATACCCAATTAAGTTTTTTTTTTTGGGACTATTTTACCCTCACCCCTTTGTTACTTAGAGAGAGAGATAGAGAAAATGAAAGAGAGAGAAACCATAGGAGACTTCGCCGGAATCCGACCATTTCGGCCGCCGCCCACCGGACTTTTCTGAAAACTTCGCCGGAGGTCCCCAAAGAGGTCGTCGGATATCCCATAAGTCGCCGGAAAGGTTTATTGCCCCCAATAGACGTCTATTACCCCCCATAGACGTATATTACCCCCCAATAGACGTCTATAGCAGTCTATTGCCCCTATAGACGTCTATTGCCCCCCAATAGAGGGACAATAAACCTCTATTTCCCCCCAATAGATCCCTATTGCCCCCCAATAGAACTTTTAGTCGGCGGAATGAGAACTAATCTTCCTAAAATTAGACAAATAAAACTTTGATTAAATAAAAAAAATGAGGAGATTCGGCCAAAAATTTGGCAGAACTTCTCCCAAAAATGGACTACCCAAAACCTGTAGAAAGACATTAATTTAGGGCTAGTTTGGGATTGCTGTGACTTTTAAAAAAAACAGCTGCTGCTGTGTTGTGAGAATAATCAACTGTAAATTAAAACAATTTTGTGTTTCGTAAATAATATTTTTAAAAGTGCTGTTAGTACATAAAATAACTTCCGAGCATGTTTTGATCCACAACAGCTTCTAAAAGCAACATTTGAGTTGCTTCTAAAATCTGCTGCCAGTGACCTATAATATTCAAGTAAAGCTGCTTTATATTTATCTACCAAACACAATAAAATCTAAAATTTTAAACAAAAGCTGATTTTTTTTAAAAGCAAAGCAATCCCAAACGGGGCCTTACACTTCTAATGTCAAACACCATCCTCAACTCCTGGAGCCACCTTGCTCCCCAAATCACAACATCTACCAATTCACATTACACAAATCTCAACTTAATAACATTAAACCCACAGGTTATCAGAGCAATTCTAAAAAAAAAGGTATACTAGAATAAAAAGTAAAGAGGGTAAAGGATCGATAGATCCTACAATGCAGAAGAAGTGACAACTATGCCTCAACTCCATGTACGCCCGACCTCAACTAATCTAGCCTGCAAACTGGGCATTTGAAACTGAAGGCCCAGGGGAAAAGTATTGAAAAATACGTTAGCATGAGTGGACAAAAATAAATAAATAAATAAATAAATAGTATAATTTAAATTAAATAAATTTTGATACTTTCCCACAAATGCATTATTTCCAAAATCTCGATGCATGCAATATTTATAAAATTTATTTCTCGCCAAACAAAATGTTAGTGAAAACATTCCAGCCTTGTTGGTTAAAACAAATCAAACTAGCCTCGCTAGTCAAGTAATGGTAGAGTATGGGGAAGAAGAAATCACAATACAACAAAGGAGCCTCTCAGGCTCGGGTCGGAGCCTCCCAGGCTCTATCCTCGACTTCGACCCACAAACACAAATTAAGTGAGGAGGAGCCTCGATTGCAACTCATGTGAGGAGGAGAACTAGAAATAAACCAACCCAAGTATGGTGAAGCAAACATTCGAAAACTAGTAAATCCATAAATCCAAAGGGCTTCCCCAATTCCTCACAACAAAATAAATATATTCCAATGACGTGGCACCACACGCCAAAATATTCTCAAATTCATATACAAATAGGGGAGAAATAATAAATATAAATAATTCCATCGAAAATCTCATTTTCGATATAAATCCATAAAGCTCAACATCGGTTAATAATATATAATATTGATCCCCGGAATTTACCTCAAAAAACATATTTGTCGAAAATCACATAAATCATAAATTCGAATAATACTCATATATCGAAAATAAACCATCAAAAGCTCAATATCCAAGAAATAGTAACACAAATCCATTTCGCAAATCATAATCAAGATAAAGTATATTCAAAGTTATAATCAAAGATAAAGTATAATTCATAAATTTTGGATATCGTATGATTAACTTGTGAATTTTCGAAGTTATAGGATTCTCGGTTCGATTGATTTTCAATCCGTGAGGATCCGGACATCCGATCGACTTGTGGTTTTGATATGTTGATCATTTAGGTATTCCGGAGACCTCGGGTGGTCCCAGATGAAGTTTCGCCTCGATTGGCGTCACTTTCAGATTTTTAGTGTGTTTCGGGAGTTTCGGAATTAAATGGTTTTTGTTAATTCGTGTACTGAATCGTGGTTGTACTTGCTTTAGGTGATTGGCAGTACATCTGGTATTTTATCTTGACTATTAGAGAAGACGCAGCAGGATTTTAAGGTGAGTAAATCTCACATGGTTCTTTTACGAACCGAATTATTTAATTGTTGGAATTGTTGTGATAATTGTAAATCGTTTTCAAATTTAATGCTTTATTTGAAATAATATGAACTCGATCGACTACGATTCATAGGGCTACGGCTCCCAGGTAAAAAAATGAATTTAAGTATAAAATGAATTTCTTGATTTTAAAGTGTGTGAACTATAGTTGGTATTAGTGGTCATTCATGCGTGAATGACTACGTATATATATATATATTTACATGGAATATATATATTGGATGGTGTGACATTGGTGAAGTAATGATTGAGAGTTGATTGAATTGTTATTTCGAGCATTTCTCTTACGAGCATACAATTATCATGATGTGTTGATTATTGTGTAAAAGTGTGTTTTGCTTGAGGAAAGTATGAGTCGTGGGATTTGTTTTAAATGTTTTGTTCTGAGGGCCAAAGGGTCCAAAGTTCGACGGTTTAATGATAACCGAAGTATGATTGTTCTGAGGACGGGGGGTCCAAAGTTCGACGTTTAATGATAACCGAAGTAGGATTTTTCTGAGGACGGGGGCGTCCAAAGTTCGACGGTTTAATAGTAACCGAAGTGCAAGATATCGTAAGGCTGAACCTCGGCCGAGGTGACAGGTTACGATTCAGTTAGAGCTCTAGTTATGTTGCATGCACACTTTCATGATGGTAACTGGGTTATTGCATCATGGGTGTGTAGTCTGTGTTTGCATACTTTCATGATGGTAACTGGGTTATTGCATCATGGGTGTGTAGTCTGTGTTTGCATACTTTCATGATGGTAACTGGGTTATTGCATCTTGGGTGTGTAGTCTGTGTTTACGTACCGTCATGGTGGTAACGACGTTACTGCATCATGAGTACGTAGTTTTCGGAGAATGTTCTGGTGTTCTTTCCTTAATTCATATGTGAGAATTGGAATACTATGAATTCTATTGTTGATTTAATTGTAATCTCCTTAACTAAAATTCGACGCAGGGATTACTATAATTTGAATTGGGTGATTTTGGTGATCTCCTGAACTAAACTTTCGATGCAGGGATTACTAATTGTTACCTAGTGTGATTATATGTTTGGTTGTGTTTTGTGGAGTTAAATGTTGTTGCTTTAATTTATCTCACGAGTTGAGAAATTATAAGCATGAGTGACGTGAGTCATTTTAATTGAGTTTACTCATACGAGCTTAAAAAGCTTACTTTGTTCAATCCCGGTGCACTATTCTATGGTGTAGGGGTTTTCTGCAGGTTAGAATATCGATTAATCGTCGTCGAAGCTGAGGTGTACGTTGGGTAGCGTGGACGTCGAATGGTACTCTTAGTTTTAAGTCTTCCGCTGTGTAGTGAGTTGTGGTGGGTGTGTTTACTTATTGAATTGTCATTCAGTTTGATTTGTAAACTATCTGTAATGTAATATGTGACTCTAAATAACGAGTCGGTATTGACATTGTGAGATCAGTTTGTTTAGTTGCTTAATTTAAATGAAAAATTTTCTATGTGTGTTTTCTTGTGTTTGTTCTTGCGTTTCGAATTTGAATTTATTTATTCAAAATTCGGGACGTGACAGTTTGGTATCAGAGCGTAAGGTACATATTTGGTGATTGTCAGTACTACTCGAGTGATGGCCCGTCTGCAGCGGATTCCCATCTGATGCTCTTCAGTACTGATATAATCATTGGGTATGTCGTAGTGTTAGGTGTCAGTCAAGGCATAAGTCTTTGGAACTTTAGGTTTGTCCTGTAGGTGAAGTGGTGGAGCTTTGTGTAGCTCCTTTGAGTTGTAGTCTTTTGAGAAATGGGAACCTCTGGACTAAACTCTGGTGGAGTTAGCGAGGTTTGTTTCATGGAAATGATGTTCTTTTATACGATTGAAGTTGATTGGTTAGGGTCATGGAGTTTGACCTGTGCTTGTACCTAATATTGGTACAAGTATTTGATTGATTGTAGTTGTGTCTCCCTAAGTTGGATCGATAGAGGTATTGGGTGGAAGATGCTTATCAAGGGATAGTCATCTTGTTTAATAGCGTGGTGTCTTAGTGGAGCATTTTATTCGGTATACTATTATGTGTTTAAGGTGACTCTGAGGTATCTATGCTAATCTTGTGTGAAGTTTGAGTTCTTAGTGTGATTTTGAGAATGCGTTGTGGTGACGCTATGTCCACTAGGTGATGAATCTTCAGAGAGGCCCGGCTAGGGGTAAAGGCATGGTTTCCTCTTAGGAGGAGTTCTATCTTGCGGAGAAGGTAGTACAACTTGTTTCATTTGTTGTTGAGGCAGTTGACTAGGGAGGTCACTAGACTGGGAGCAATGGCATTTTGAGTAGTACAAATTACTTGTTGGCCGATCAATGGATCAAAAACATGGAGACCTACTTTGATACAGTCGTCTGTATCGACGTGAGGAAGAAAAAGATAGTTACGTTCCTCCTCGAGTGTGAAGTAAGACGTTGGTAGGATTTATTGTTGAGGATTAGGAATATGCCGACCATGACTTGGGAGGGTTTCGTAGAACTCTTCCGGGACATATACCTTTCTGCTCCAGTGATGGAGAAGTTGGAGTTTGACATCAATTACTCAAGTTCAAGGGATTAAGAGTGTCAGGGACTATGAGGCCCGGTTCTCATGGTTGTTTTGGTTTGTTTGGTCGATGGATCCAGTGTTTTTGACTCGGAAGTTCCAAAGGGGGGGGGGGAAACTGAGTCTAGTGATCAAACCGGGAGTGGTTCTTTTTCAGTTGCATCATGTAACACTCATTCTTGCTAGTGCTTTAGCAATAGAGCGAGAACTCCAGGCTTCTCATAGGGAGATGACAACTATGTGGGATTTTTGAGGAAAAGGAAAAAGGTAGTTACAAAGAGCAGTAGTGCGTCAGTTACTCAGGGTGGGCCCTAGAAAAAAGACTGAGGACTCATAAGTAGACTTCAATTGGAGTAGCTGCTGAACTTAGTTTGACTACACTCGTTAGGCAGGTAGAGCCTTGAGATGTTTCCGAATGGGAGGTGTGTAGCATTTATTAATCCTTGATTTTAGAGAAGCATTGTTTTTCTGCACATGTGTTTTGTGTTTGGTTGACTCAGATGATTCTAGCTAGATCACTGGTTGACTTGTTTTATTGGTGTGCTATTAAGAATGAATTGTTTTGGTGATACATCTTTATGATTGTGTGGTGTTGGATGTTTGCGTGATATTTGTAGTTAGACTTTTGCGTGTGACAAGCAGCTTTTGTAGCAGTGCCTTGTGTGGCAGCCTTTGTGGCAGTGCTTTTTGTAGCAGTGCCTTGTGTCGCAGTGCTTTTTGTAGCATCTTTAGTAGCAGTGCTTTTGTGGCAGCCTTTGTGGTAGTGCTAGTAGTGCTTTTATAGCAGCTTTTATGACAGTACTTGTCGTGCTTGTGTGGTAGTACTGGGTGGTGGTCTGTGTGACGATAATTATGTGTGCAATGCCATGTGATGACTTGTGTATGGGTTAGTTGAGGCTAGACCTTAGCATGATTTTGTGTTCTGAGGTGGTTGAACACTTATTGAATTGTGATGCATGGTCTGTTGTCTTTATGAATGAGTTTCTGTGGGATTTTGATGCATGCAGAACTTGTTGTGATTTTATGAAATGATGATTGTAAAAGAATGTTGTATTATTGATTCGAGTGAATGACTGGTTTCTTTTTCGAATTCTAGTTGTGCTAGTGTTGTTTTATCGATGTGCTAGAGCTACATATACTGTTGTGATAACAGGGTACTGGACTCTTGAGTAATCTGCGTTTAGTGCAGTAGTTTCAGAGCCGTTGTTGGGTTGTGTGCCGGGATGGAATTCAGGAAATGGTTGTGTTACCATCAAGTGGGGTGGTAAAGTGTCGTAGTGTGGTGATGCTAAGTATTGTACCTGTATCAGGTGTTTAACCTAGACACGTCTTACTTCATGGAGTGGAGATTATTCTAGAAAGTTATGAGGAATTACTCAAAGTGTGAGTGTAGCATTTTATCTGCAGATTGTTGGACAGATTGAACGAGTGAATCAGGTGTTGGAGGTTATGTTGAAGACATGCGTTTTTAGCTTCAAACGTGAAATTAAGACTGAGGTCTGTCAGACCAATTGCGATAGTGATGTTAGGTGGAGATTCGGTGTTTAGTTTTTCCGTATCTCCTAGAGTTTCGTGGCACTGAACGTATTGATGTGCCTAGACTGAAGAAGAAGTCTATGATGGAGCTAGTGTACTTGATAGTAGTACTGTTGAAGTAGAAGTTGATGCGACCATCATTGGTGATCGTGGTGCAGTCAGAGTTGATGTTAATGCAACCCTTGTTGATGGTCGGTTTGTATCCCAGATGGGACTGCCATACGATGTAGAGCGAATAATTTGACTTGTTTAAAAGTTGGCAAGGTCATCGCGATGAGAGCATTGTTATTCGAGGCTAGTGGCGCAAGTGAGTACGTGTTATCTGTCCCTGGACAACCGATATTTAGTTATCGATGTCCGAGGTCAGATGTTGCTATAAGGAGCAGGTTATTCCTAAGACTGTTTTTGGGACTATGTTCGGACATTTTGAATTATCGTCATGTCTTTTAGTCTAATTAATGCACCTGCTACTTTTTATGGAATTGATGAACCGCATGTTCAATCCTCTCTTTGATATGTTTGTGGTAGTATTCGTGGATGATATCTTGAGTTCTCCAAGTTTTGGAGGATCATGATAAGCATTTTCGGATTGTGCTACAGATTCTGAGAGGGGGAAAGTCGTATGATAAGGTTGAGAAGTGCGAGTTTTGGCAGGAAGGGAAGGTTTACACCAAGGTTGTCAGACCTTTTGAGATGGTGGAGAAAGTTGGAGAATTGGCATATAGGCTTGCCTTACCTCTTTGTATGTCTGGTATGCAAAATGTTTTCGTGTGTTCATACCGAGAAAGTATATCTATGACGAGTCACTTGTGATTGATCATGGTGCGATCGAGGTGGAGGTGGACATGATCTTTGTTGTTGAACCTGTTGTTTCTGATAGGTTGACAAAGCGACATTGAAAGAAGTAGGTTGAGTTGGGCAAGGTTTGTGAAGTCAGCACAACGTGAGTGATGCATCTAGAGTGGGTTTTGAGAGCGAGATATCCGCATCTGTTGGTGGACCAGTGTACTTAAATTTCGGGACGAAATTTCTTTAAGGAGGGTAGAATGTGATGCCCCGAAAATTCGTATTTATTTTCCAGAATCTAAATTGTGGTTATTGGACGGTTTCGTGGCTCGTGGATGGAGCTGAAGTGTTCCGGAAGAATATTTAGTCGAATATTTTGGTTTTAGGGGGGTCACAAAGGTTGACTTTTTATTCGTTGGGATTCTCGGAAAACTTCCTTCACGAAAGTCGTAGAGCGCGTCGATACGAGTTCGTAGACATGCGGAACGCAAGAATCGGAGTTCGTATGAAAAAGTTATGAGCAATTGAAAATTGGGAAAATTCTATAAATATAAGAAAATTTGGGAAATTTGCAAAGAAGGACAGAAATTCCTCCCCATTTCGCTCCCGAGCCCAGTTTCGCCCAGCCGACTTCACCGGCTTTGTTCTCCGCCGTCCGGCCACCATAGGCCGAGATTCTTGTCCCTATCTCTTTGCCTCTGTCCCAACTTCATCTCCGTGAAGTTTCACGGTGTGGGTAGGACCGTGCACGACACAACAACGCCGAGAAGTAGTGGCGGCGCTGCAACAAATCGCCCAAATTTGGGGCTCACCTTAGTTCGGCCATATCTTCTTCCATAGGCCTCCAATCGAGTTGATTCCAAAAGGGATTTTTCTCGGCTTGAGCTCGATTACAACTTTGTAGAAGACATTGACGGGAAATAACCAACGTGGTAGCCGCTACAAGTCGAAGAACATGGTGCGGTCGAGCTGGAAATCACCTCCTTTCCCCACCGTCGTTCTCCCTCCTCCGGCCACCTTTTGCGGTGATTCTTTAGGGGATTCTGTACTTCTGAGGATGCAGATCAATTCCCCTAAGGTGGGTTGCAACGATTCGATCTGAGGGGATCGAATTGTGGAGCTTTTGAAACTAGGGTTCATCCGATCTGAAAATTTTGTGAGGCAAAATTCGACTATTTTGGCTTATATTCTGACTTTGATGTAGTTATGAAATTTCAAATTGGAGTTGAGATGAAGAACTTTCATGTTGGGGGTTTTGTCTAATTTTGACTTTGGGTGGGCGGCGGCGCCACCACTGTGGTGGTGGTTTCCGGCCACCCCAAGAACAGTTTCTGTCCTTTCTTGTGTTCTACGTGTCAATACGATCGTTTGCACATATAATTCATAGATTTTGGATATCGTATGATTAAGTTGTGAATTTTCAAAGTTATAAGATTCTCGGTTCGATTGATTTTCAATCTGTGAGGATCCGGACATTCGATCGACTTGTAGTTTTGATATGTTGATCGTTTAAGTATTCCAGAGACCTCGGGTGGTCCCGGATGAAGTTTCACCTCGATTGGCGTCACTTTCGGATTTTTAGTGTGTTTCGGGAGTTTCGGAATTAAATGGTTTTTGTTAATTCGTGTACTGAATCGGGGTTGTACTTGCTTTAGGTGATTGGCAGTACATCCGGTATTTTATCTTGACTGTTAGAGAAGACGCAGCGGGATTTTAAGGTGAGTAAATCTCACATGGTTCATTTACGAACCGAATTATTTAATTGTTGGAATTGTTGTGATAATTGTAAATCGTTTTCAAATTTAATGCTTTGTTTGAAATAATATGAACTCGATCGACTACGGTTCATAGGGCTACGGCTCCCAGGTAAAAAAATGAATTTAAGTATAAAATGAATTTCTTGATTTTAAAGTGTGTAAACAATAGTTGGTATTAGTAGTCATTCCTGCGTGAGTGACTATGTATATATATATTTACGTGGAATATATATATTGGATGGTGTGACATTGGTGAAGTAATGATTGAGAGTTGATTGAATTGTTATTTCGAGCATTTCTCTTACGAGCATACAATTATCATGATGTGTTGATTATTGTGTAAAAGTGTGTTTTGCTTGAGGAAAGTATGAGTGTGGGATTTGTTTTAAATGTTTTGTTCTGAGGGCCGAAGGGTCCAAAGTTCGACGGTTTAATGATAACCGAAGTATGATTGTTCTGAGGACGGGGGGTCCAAAGTTCGACGGTTTAATGATAACCGAAGTAAGATTGTTCTGAGGACGGGGGCGTCCAAAGTTCGACGGTTTAATAGTAACCGAAGTGCAAGATATCGTAAGGCTGAACCTCGGCCGAGGTGACAGGTTACGATTCAGTTAGAGCTCTAGTCATGTTGCATGCACACTTTCATGATGGTAACTGGGTTATTGCATCATGGGTGTGTAGTCTGTGTTTGCATACTTTCATGATGGTAACTGGGTTATTGCATCCTGGGTGTGTAGTCTGTGTTTACGTACCGTCATGGTGGTAACAACGTTACTGCATCATGAGTACGTAGTTTTCGGAGAATGTTCTGGTGTTCTTTCCTTAATTCATATGTGAGAATTGGAATACTATGAATTCTATTGTTGATTTAATTGTAATCTCCTTAACTAAAATTCGACGCAGGGATTACTATAATTTGAATTGGGTGATTTTGGTGATCTCCTGAACTAAACTTTCGATGCAGGGATTACTAATTGTTACCTAGTGTGATTATATGTTTGGTTGTGTTTTGTGGAGTTAAATGTTGTTGCTTTAATTTATCTCACGAGTTGAGAAATTATAAGCATGAGTGACGTGAGTCATTTTAATTGAGTTTACTCATACGAGCTTAAAAAGCTTATTTTGTTCAATCCCGGTGCACTATTCTATGGTGTAGGGGTTTTCTGCAGGTTAGAATATCGATTAATCGTCGTCGAAGCTGAGGTGTACGTTGGGTAGCGTGGACGTCGAATGGTACTCTTAGTTTTAAGTCTTCCGCTGTGTAGTGAGTTGTGGTGGGTGTGATTACTGATAGGAGCATAAAATGCTACGAATTGATAGTTTAACCCTTAACACTTTTACTTTGTTATTTCGTTAAAAAGATCAAACTAACTATGTTATTTTCTTAGGAGGTTTGTGGATCAACCATGGAAAAATAGGAGCTCAATTGTGGCAAGTTAAGGCTCAGATATATAATAGTAATGCAAAAGATGAAGGACAACCATTTATGTGGTCAGAAACAATAAGGGAAGCTTGTGGAAAAATTCGTGCAAAACAGTTGCTGAGAAGCAAAGTATGAAAACTGGAATCTGCCTTATTTTCTTCTGTATTTGGACCCCATTTTGAAGATATTTTGAGTGCACCATGGCAGCAATTCTTGACTAGATTTGAAAACCAGATATTTCACTACAATAAAGCCAAATCAAGTGGTCATAATAGTCAAGGATGAAGTCTGCAACGTTGCACAAAGTAGGCATCCTGATCAGCTTTCCACCTTCAGTCTTATCTATGAAGCATTTTGGAGCTGTCTTTTGGAGACTTTCTTGGAAAGTCTTTTAGAAGGTTATTGTTTGGACCTCAATAAATGATATCATAGGGAATTATAGGCCTAAGAAACGTTCAGAAAGATAGCTACAAGGTCGGTGTACAAGCCCATAAATTTGACCAGAAGATAAGGAAAATCTGGAAATTTCTGACAGACCTTATCTTGAAGGCTTTTCAAGGCTGCTTTTGGGCAGCAAGTTGAGGGGATTTTTAGAAGATCTTTATACACTCTTAAAGATCAACATCAAGGCTTGTACCTTGTTAAAAATCACATTCAAAGCTGAAATGAAACCGAGTTAAAAGAAGGGCTAAAAAGGCAATCCTAAGTGAGGTAGATAAGGAAGTCACATTCCTTATCTCTTGGCAGATTGTTTTGAGGCTTCTTGGGGATCCTTTGCTGAGTTATACACATTTTCTATGAGCTGTTAGCATGTTTCATATCAGCTGTAAAGGATCTACAAGTCAAAGAATTCAGTCTAAGAAGAGAAAATCAAATAGAACAAGTAAGCAAGCTTGGCCTAATTGCAAGAGTGCCCTTGAAACTTGCAACTCCTACATAAAGGGGCCTCCTTCCATGTTTTATAAAGAGGAGTGACCAACCACATACACACCAGATCACATAAAAAGAACCAGAGACACACCAAAGAAGAAGAAGAAGAAGCAAGACTGCAAAATCACACCAGAAACGATCGATCACTGCTTCTCAAAGATCGATCGTTGATCATATTTTTCTCAATTTCTGATTTTTGTTGTCTTCCTTTTTCATGAACTCCTTTGTGTTTTTGATTCCGATTATGTGTAACTAAATTTCCAGTAGCTAGTGAGCTGTTGAAGCCCCTAGACATGATCCATAACATGCTTTGATTTTTGGTTTGTTTTCAATTAATAAAGTTGAGGTTTTGTTTACCAATTTCTCATTGATGAATTCTATGTTTGTATGCTTTGGAGGACTACTTAGTATGCATGCTAGGGTTCTAATACTTTGATTGTTTAATGCCTGGATCAATAGTTGGATTCCTCAAATTATCTAGAGAAGTAATTGGTAGTTTTCACTAGCAAGTAAACAAAACCCTAGGTTTAGCATGGCTCTAAGTTATTTGCGATGCCTAGTGATTGCTCAAACTCTTTTCAAACTTAATGATCTCTGCATGTTTAATCTAATAAACGTACCTTTAGGTTGCATTGCTTGGGAATAGTCTAGGTGTAGAGCACTTCCTGCCTAGCGTACAAAGTAAGAAAGAGTAATAGGTTGTGTTCAAGCGTACCGAGCCAATCTGAGCATCTTCAACTAAGTTTTTTTTTTTTGAATAATCGAGCCAGTAGGGCGAATATATATTCATCACAAGCCAGAATAGGCCATTACATACCCTTCCGCTGCCATCTATAGACAGACAAGAAGATAGTGGTAGTACCCACAATGGTACATAGAAAATAGACCCACTCATTGTACAAGGAGTACGTAGACATAGCGGGAATCCCCCTTTGGTACTACGCCGGAGGCGCTAGAGAGATCCGGCCCTCCCAACCTAACTCTTTAGCCAATAAACCTAGCTGCCTAGAGACCTCAATTGGTGTACACCTAGATCCACTGAGAATTAAGCCGACAAGACCAGACCAAATGCAAAGACTAAATGCACAAAAGTGCCTAGACTGTCCCTGAAACCAGAACAATATTGTAATTTAGACAAAAACTAAATAACCGGAGCATCTTCAACTAAGTTAATTGGTGATAAATTGGACAAAGTGTGTTGTGTGTGATTGTTGGGGGTGGATACTTCCTTCCTAGCTAGTTTCATTATCTTGATCTCAACCAACTTCAAATCTGCTTCAATTTCATTTTTCTTTCTGTTCTCTGTTTTTCTGTATTTTATTTTCATAACAAATCAACTCCAAAATTCACCAAATTTTGTGTGCTAGACTCTTTACGTGTCTAGTATACCTCTGTAAAGTTTCGTATTTTTTTCTGGGTTGTTTTCGTTAGGTTTTTAGTTTGTTTTTCGACTGCAGTTTAGTAGGAGCTGCAGTCACGTTTTTGTGACTTTTGTTGAAGCCTTTAGTTTATCTTAATCCTCTGCGGGAGACCCTTATTTCCCTATATTACAATCGACATATTTGCAGGAGAATAAGGAAAATCAATAGCTTTAAAAAGAGCTATCATTTACTTATTGAATTGTCATTCAGTTTGATTTGTAAACTATCTGTAATGTAATATGTGACTCTAAAGAACGAGTCGGTATTGACATTTTGAGATCAGTTTGTTTAGTTGCTTAATTTAAATGAAAAATTTTCTATGTGTGTTTTCTTGTGTTTGTTCTCGCGTTTCGGATTTGAATTTATTTATTCAAAATTCGGGGCATGACATATTCAATCTCCGAAAATCGTTCTTGAAAGCAAATCCACGAGATAAATCGAAAATCAAATTCTGAAATTAAATTATATGCTCCAAATATTACATGATAATTAAATAAAGCATTAATTCAAGAAATAAACGCATGCATCATCATTTAAAACAAAAGTCCACTCACAGATTTCAGTTAAGACGACCGTCAAATTATTTCTTCTCCAACTTGCATTATCCGTCATCCTGAACAGTCAATATAATAAATAATTGTTTCTCAAGAACCGAGACTTAATTTATGATAGGTAAAAATCGAAATTCTAAACGTCTCCTTTGAGCTCAACTCCTTCAATCCACATCAGATTTTATCCAAACTTCACCAATAACATCTATACATCGATTTACAAATTCTAATGCAAATTCGAGAGAAATCCGATGGTCGGATTCTCGTAAATCGATAACCGAAATTCTAAATTTTCGGAAATGCATAATCGATTCAAAACTTTTCCAATCTTCACCAAATTCACATATTCAAATTAACTCTACAATAATTATAGGATTTAATAGGCTAAAAACAGGGACCAAAACAATGAAATTTTCCAATTATGATTTCTTCCTCCGCGCTGCAAATCGCTGTAACAGGTTTGAAGAACATGAAGAGTGACTCACTGCGCTTCTAATGGACCTGGTTTGGTCGTCTGTGGTGGCCAGAAATGAGAGCAACCGGCATTGACTCCGAAATAGCTACAGTCGGGTTTTTGAGATTATAGGGCTGTTTTCCGGCCAAACCGCCACAAATCACCGCCGTAGGCTTCAAGGGGAGGAGGAGGCGAAGCCAACGACGCCGTTGGCACGCCGTCAAATGGTCTAGAGGCGGAGATATGCCGGAGAGAGAGAGAGAGTTGCATAACAAAGAGAGAGCACGGGGAGATAGAGAGAGAGTTACCGAGTGGGTTCCGGAAACCTATCACAGTAACTTTCCATTTATATAGAAACTTACCATGAACAGTAAGTTTGCAATTCATCCATAACTTTCGTATACGAACTCTGATTTTTACGTACCACATATGTACGGACTCGGTTTAACGTCCTCTACGACTTTGCAGAAGAAAATTTTCTCAAATTTTGACCCGAACAAAAAGTCAACTTTTAGGGCCACTAAAAGTATTGAAACAAAGTAAAAAGTGAAAGTAATTGCCGTTTACCGTCCAAATGACTAGTAAACCGGTAAATTTGAGATACGAGACGTAACAATCTCCCATCCTTATAAAAATTTCGTCCTCGAAATTTCATATTGCCGAAGTAGAAGTAGGACGCACGCATCAATCCGAAATACAGCATTCTTGAAGAAGATAGTTCGTCGACTATACGAAAATGGTGATGATAGTGCACGAAAAAGATGTGCAACTCTGCTCAAATCATGTAGAAATTAGCTTTAGATCTAGTCCAAGAGTTGGCCAAAACTCTCACTTAACGTCATCACTTCCACCTTTTTACTTACCACCATCGGTGACCGGAGTCACAGGAAAACATGGAAATTAGTCGTAACAACCAAGGATCCGACTTATCTTCTCCACCCTCCACAGTTGAACGATCCGAGAATAGGGACAAATTGGATACCAGAGAGTGATCTGTACACTACGCTGTCATAAGGTGTCTAAATGGAGGAATTTCCAATCCGGTTTTCTCTGTGAATTGCAAAGTATTGTTCCAAAATGATGCTTGCAAGACCAACTACGTCACATGACACATCTCCCGAAACTCGGTTCAAAGTCAGAACCACTATTACTATTAATCCCACTTCATTAACAATCTAGATTCTAAAACAATTCTAGCAGCCAAAGACAGCCCAAAGCTACGGTCGCTCGACTCAGACACTCACGCACGAAATAGAATTCCGGTCTCGCACCTTAAACCCTGCCCCAACAATCTTGTTGGCATCCAGGAAGAGATAACCACAACATTCCCTCGAATCACATTTCGTAGCACAACTTGAACCTGTAGAGTAGTCTTACTCTACCATTAACAGGGAAAGGTGCAAGACATGTAAACAATTCGATAAGCAGTGAAATCCCTATGAGGTCGGCGTACAAGAGGCATAACACATGAAGGAAAACCAACTAGACATGTACGTTACACACTTGATGAGTACATCAGCACCGAAAAGTAAACGATGGGGAACCGCTGCAGTTAGGCCATCACTCGAGGGGTACTAAGTAACATCAAGCATATAAGGTAACATGATAGAAACAAGTCCACAGAATCTGACAACCTAATGCTCTGATACCAAGTTGACAGGACCCGCCCCAGATTTCACCCTGAAATCCGAAGTGGCATTGCGGGGCCCACCTTAGAAGAAATTTTACCAAAAAATTAGCCGAACTTCCCCTAAAAATGGACTACCCAAAACCTGTAGAAAGACATTTACACTTCTAATGTCAAACACCATCCTCAACTCTTAGAGCCACCCTTCTCCCCAAATCACAATATCTTCCAATTCACATTACACAAATCTCAACTAAATAACATTAATCCCACAGGTTATCAAAGCAATTCTAAAACAAAGGTATACTAGAATAAAAAGTATTGAGGGTAAATGATCGATAGATCCTACAATGCGGAAGCAGTGACAACTATGCCTCAACTCCATGTACGCTCGACCTCAACTAATCTAGCCTGCAAACTGGGCATTTGAATCTGAACGGCCCAGGAGAAAAGTATTGAAAAACACGTTAGTGTGAGTGGACAAAAATAAATAAATAAATAGAATAAGTTAAATTAAATAAATTTTGATACTTTCCCACAAATGCATTATTTCCAAAATCTCGATGCATGCAATATTTATAAAATATATTTCTGAAATATATTTCTCGCCAAACGAAATGTTCGTGAAAACATTCCAGCCTTGCTGGTTAAAAGAAATCAAACTAGCCTCGCTAGTCAAGTAACGGTAGAGTATTAGGAAGAAGAAATCACCATACAACAAAGGAGCCTCTCAGGCTCGGGTCGGAGCCTCCCAGGCTCTATCCTCGACTTCGACCCACAAACACATAGTAAGTGAGGAGGAGCCTCGACTGCAATTCACGTGAGGAGGAGAACTAGAAATAAAGCAACCCAAGTATGGTGAAGGAAACATTCGAAAACTAGTAAATCCATAAATCCATACGGCTTCCCCAATTCCTCACAACAAAATAAATATATTCCAATGACGTGGCCGTGCACGCCAAAATATTCTCAAATTCATATACAAATAGGCGAGAAATAATAAATATAAATAATTCCCTCGAAAATCTCATTTTCGATATAAATCCATAAAGCTCAACATCGGTTAATAATATATAATATTAATTCCTGGAATTTACCTCGGAAAACATATCGTCGAAAATCACATAAATCATAAATTCGAATAATACTCATATATCGAAAATAAGCCATCGAAAGCTCAATATGCAAGAAATAGTAACACAAATCCATTTCACAAATCATAATCAAGATAAAATATATTCAATCTCCGAAAATCGTCCTTGAAAGCAAATCCACGAGATAAATCGAAAATCAAATTCTGAAATTAAATTATATGCTCGAACTATAACGTGATAATTAAATAAAGCATTAATTCAAGAAATAAACGCATGCATCATCATTTAAAACAAAAGTCCACTCACAGATTTCGGTTACGACGACCATCCAATTATTTCTTCTTCAACTTGCATTATCCGTCATCCTGAACAGTCAATATAATAAATAATTGTTTCTCAAGAACCGAGACCTAATTTAAGATAATTTGAAATCGAAATTCCAAGCGTCTCCTTTGAGCTCAACTCCTTCAATCCACATCGGATTTCATCCAAACTTCACCAATAACTTCTATACATCAATTTACAAATTCTAAGGCAAATTCGAGAGAAATCCATCGGTCGGATTCTCGTAAATCGATAACCGAAATTCTAAATTTTTGAAAATTCATAATCGATTCAAAACTTTTCCAATCTTCACCAAATTCAGATATTCAAACTCTACAATAATTATAGGATTTAATAGGCTAAAAACATAGACCAAAACCCTGCCCTAAGCGCTTCCACGCGCCACCTACAGTGGCGGCGCGTGGGGCTCACTCGCCACCTACAGTGGCGGCATGTGGGGCTCACGCGCCGCCGGCCACCATCACCAATGGCTACCAAATTTCATGTACCATATCTTCTCAACATTGCCAAAAACTTTCTCAACTGTGGAAAAGTCAGAAAATACCTCTAAGTGGTCGAACAATTAAGCAACCCGAAGTACAGTGAAATTTTCCAATTATGATTTCTTCCTCCACGCTGTAAATCGCTGCTAGAGGTTTGGAGAGCATGAAGAGTGGCTCAAGGTGCTTCTAATGGACCTGGTTTGGTCGTTTGTGGTGGCCGGAAATGAGAGAAACTGGAGTTGACTCCGAAATAGATACAGTCGTATTTTTGAGATTATAGGGCGGTTTTCCGGTCAAACCGCCACGAATCACCGCCGTAGGCTTCAAGGGGAGGAGGAGGCGAAGTCAAAGACGCCATGGGCACACCGTAAGGTGGCCTGGAGGTGGAGATATGCCAGAGAGAGAGAGAGTGTGTGTGTGTGTGTGTTACCGAGTGGGTTCCGCAAATGGAAACCTGCCACAGTAACTTTCCATTTATATAGAAACTTATCTTGAACAGTAATTTTGCATTTTCATCCATAACTTTCGCATACAAACTCCGATTTTTACGTATCACATATGCACGGAGTTGGTTTAACGTCCTCTACGACTTTCCAGAAGAAAATATTCTCAAATTTTGATCCGAACAAAAAGTCAACTTTTAGGGCCACTAAAAGTATCGAAACAAAGTAAAAAGTGAAAGTAATTGCCGTTTACCGTCCAAATGACTAGTAAACCGGTAAATTTGAGATACGGGACGTAACATCAAGTTTTTCGTTCTCTCATTTGTCTAAATGTCTCACACTTTTCCTATGAACCAAACCATGTGAGAGTAAATTTTTCATATGCATCCAAGATAAACCAGAGCAGAATGAGCAACAAATCAAGTAATAATCAAGGGAAACTATTGTTGATACACTTACCATAAAGTTTGCAATCATCCTGGAGTTGATGAATCTTAACCAGTCATCCGTAGAATGTGTATGATCAGGTTTGCATATGACAGCAGGCTTGCTTAATTCATTACTTCTTTTAATGTCAAGCTTCTATAATCTTGCCAAGGCTTAGACATTCTTTGAAAAATTACATTCTTGGGACATTCGTCCATAATGTAATAAGTCAAAACAGGAAAATTAAATCAACAAAACACTACTTTTGTACAAAGTACAAACAACAATCATACTAATCTGTTACAAACTTGTAATTAAAAGGTAACTTACAGTGATGTTTTGCCAGATTTTAGTTTTAATTTGAATTCATCTGAGAGTGCTTTCCCAGTCCAGGAGCGAATTGTCAATGGTACTAGTTCACTTGTAGTGACCCCAAGGAATGTAGCAAATCCAGCTGCATGTTTCCCGTAAGGCTGACTTCTTTCATTGAATTCAACTAGATACTATCACTTTTCCTTTGTCCAATGCCTTCGCCTTACCTCTAGGTTTTCTGTTTGAAATTTCTGAATTTGTTGTATCTTGAGATCCTATACTAGCAGGTGCTTCAAGAGTATTTGAACTTCCCTCTGACAGTAGATATACAGATTCAATGCAATCGAAACTACAAGATCCTAATTTGCAAAGGTAACTAAAATATAGTCAAACAAATCTAAGGCTCCTTGATCACTTTTTGTTGGTAGAAGAAAGTTAAAATAAAGCAAAATAAGGAATTTTTCCAACAGTGGACATAATCAGCTCTTTGCTGTAAGTCATTACATCAACTGCTATCATTCCTTGATCAACTATTCTGAACCACTGCAAGTGGCCTAGTGGTTCTTGCCTAGTTGGGTGTGCTCCCCAACCTAGGTTCGAACCCCGAAGCTGTCAAAGTGGCCAGGCACTGTGCTGCAATGCACAGTTGGAGCATTTCACATGCGCCGAAGGGGTTTATCTTGGGTTTAGGAAACCTTTGGGTTCCCCTTGACAAAGTCAAAAAAAAAAAAAAACCTATGATGCACGGAAACGCCAAAATGGCCTCGTTTCCCGTTTCGGAACCGGAAACGGGTTGGAAACGCCCGGAAACGCGGATCGGGGTTTGGAAACGTTTAGGAAACGTACGTATCCACTGCGGAAACGCCAGCAAGTAAATAAATAGGAAACGTGGGGGTAATACTGACTTTTTACTCTGCAAAAAAAAAAAAAAAAAAAAAAAAAAAAACAATCAAAAGACCTAGACGCGACCTCAGACCGTCGTTTCTCTTCAGATCGAGATAGACGCGACCTCAGACCGTCGTTTCTCTTCAGATCGAGATAGACGCGACCTCAGACCCTGAATACAAGATCGAGATCGTTTCGCCCAGTTCGTTCGGACGAAGGAGGCTCTTCTTCTGATCGTTTCTCTTCTGTTCGGACGAAGGAGGAAGGACGAGACCCAGTTCCTCTTCGTTTCTCTTCTGCTCGGACCCGGTTCGGTCGTTCCTCTTCTTCTGATCGTTTATCTTCCGGACGAGACCAGTTCGGTCGGACGAAGGAGGAAGGCTTCTGATCGTTTCTCTTCTGCTCGGACGAAGGAGGAAGGACGAGACCCAGTTCCTCTTCGTTTCTCTTCTGCTCGGACCCGGTTCGGTCGTTCCTCTACTCCGAATCTTTTCTGCTCAAGACCGCTTCAGGTATGTTTGTTATGCTCTTTTTCTCATATTTGTTCTTCAATTTATTCAATTTGGAGCTTGGAGCTGTGGAGCTTGTTCTTCTGATATTGTTATGCGATGTGTGTATAGTGTATACTATGAGATATTGTTATGCGATGTGTGTATACTATGGGCTATTGTTATGCTTCTGTGTGTATACTATGGGCTATGGGCTATGGGCTAGTTCTGATAACGTTACACTGTATAGCAGCAACTAATTGGGTACATAGTTCTTAATTTCTTATTGGTGTACCGTTGAGAATGGGGATTAGAAGCAATATTGCTTTATTGTTTTGGCTGAGCTTATCTGCTAATTGGGTAATCATGCTAAATATTGGGTTCTTTGCATATTGGTGTAACGTTGAGAATGGGGATTAGAATATAGTAATTGAATTGTGTATTTTTCAGGAACCATGAGCAGCGGAGGAACACCTCCTATTAGTTCTAGTGCCGGGTCTGTTAACGCCGGTGCTAGTAGTGGATCTGCTGATCCTGAAAATGAGACCATTGATGATAAAGCACCATTGTGGAAATTTGTGAAGAAGATTGAAAAAATGCCAGGTGGAGGAAGTTGGAGGTGGCGGTGCAGTTTTTGCAAATTGCACTACAACGGGTCTTATACTAGAGTTCGTGGTCATTTGTTGAAAGAAGGAACAGCGGGGATAGCAGTTTGCAACAAGGTTACTCCTCATGCATTTACTCAAATGTCCAAGTTGGTGAGAGAATGCAAGGAGAGACTAATGAATGCAGCTCCTAGACAAGTTCCTCTACCATCATCAGGACAACAAGGGGGGAGTTCCAGCACAAGTAGCTATGGGATGAGTTATCATGCCTATAGTGAAGCACAAACAGCAAGTGATGGTGGAAAGAAGAGGAAAACAGCTGCTGGTTCAGTTGAAAAGGCCTTCCAAAACTCAGCTAGGGAGCAATGCGATAGTGAGGTTGCAAGGATGTACTACACCGGTGGCTTATCTTTCAACCTAGCTAGAAATCCACACTATCGGAACTCTTACATTCGTGCTTCTACCCTTCCAGGCTACATTCCACCAGGCTACAATGCTCTAAGGACTACACTTCTTGCAAAAGAAAAGAAAAATATTGAGCATCATTTACAGCCAATCAAGATTACATGGAAAGACAAAGGTGTGAGTCTTTGTAGTGATGGTTGGTCTGATGCACAAAGAAGACCATTGATTAATGTGATAGCAGCTTGTGAGAGTGGTCCGATGATGTTGAGGGCTATAAACTGTGAGGGGGAATTCAAGGATCATGCATTGATTGCAGACTTGATTATAGATTCCATCAAGGAAGTGGGTTGGGAAAATGTTGTACAAGTGATTACCGACAATGCTCCTGTTTGTTCTAAGGCCGGTGCCTTGATAGCAAGTAAGTATCCTACTATTTTTTGGACACCATGTGTAGTGCATACTTTGAATCTTGCTGTCAAGAATATTTGCACACCTTCATTAGTTGCAAGCAATGCGGATGTGTTTGATGCATGTTGTTGGATACAGCCAGTTTCTGAGGATGTTATGTTTATCAAGAACTTCATTATGAATCATGGAATGAGATTAGTGATGTTTAATGACCATTGCAATTTGAAGTTGCTTTCGGTTGCTCCCACAAGGTTTGCATCTACGTTAATCATGCTAAAGAGGTTTAGGCAAATCAAAAATGGTTTGCAACAGATGGTCATCAGTCCAAAGTGGGATGATTACAAAGAAGATGATGTTAGGAAGGCAGCTTCTGTGAAAGAGAAATTATTAGATAAGTTGCTGTGGGATGACATTGATTACATCATTTCTTTTACTGAGCCTATCTATGAGATGATCAGGAGAGCAGACACTAATAGGCCTTCTCTTCATTTGGTGTATGAATGGTGGGATAGTATGATTGAGCAAGTAAAGAAAGCTATCTATAGGAAAGAAAGGAAGCAACCTCATCAAGAGTCTCCATTTTGGGATGCGGTGTATAAGGTTCTAATGGCTCGTTGGTCCAAGAGCAATACTTCTCTCAATTGCTTGGCACATTCATTGAATCCGAAGTAAGTATAACATTTGTTTCTCTTTTGCTTGTTTGTTTAATCTTTCATAAAATATAATGTGAATTAAACTTATTCTTATTTTATATCTAGGTATTATAGTTCGGAATGGCTTAGTGAAGATACTAATCGTGTTGCTCCCCACAAAGATTTAGAGATTACAAGGGAGAGGAAAAATTGTATCCTTAGATACTTTGCCAATGAAGATGATCGAAGGAAAGTTAACATAGAATTTGCCAATTTTTCTATGTGCATGCAAGAGTTTGGAAGTGGAGATGCTATGAAGGATAGGTTTATTATGCAGCCTATAACATGGTGGGCTGTCCATGGAGCTTCGGCACCATCTCTCCAAGCCATAGCCTTCAAGGTTCTAGGTCAACCTTGTTCTTCTTCATGTTGTGAAAGAAATTGGAGTACTTACAATTTCATTCACTCTGTGAGGAGGAACAAGATAACACCACAAAGAGCGGAAGATTTGGTGTTTGTGCATACCAATCTTCGCCTTTTAGCTAGAAGAAGCCCAAGTTATAATGAGAGTGCAACTCAAATGTGGGATGTTGGAGGTGATGAGTTTGATTCATTGGAAGAGACTAATGTTGGAAGGCTTGAGATTGCTAACCTTTCACTTGATGAACCACAATTAGAGGGGGTTTTGTTTGAAGATGAAGACCTTGAGGATGTTGTTCAAGTTGAATGAAGTTGATGGTTGGAGACTTGTTATTAGTGGTGTTAACCTTTTATTTGAACCTTTGGATTGATAATGTTTGATTGTCATAAACTAGTAATTTCTAATTTGTTTATGTTCCATATTTTTTTTTTCTAATTATATATATATATATATATATATATATATATATATATATATTTAATTGGCGTTTCCTTCACGTTTCCGTTTCCTATTACATTTAAGATTTGCCGTTTCCACGTTTCCGATCGTTTCGTATCCGGAAACTCGTACCCGTTTCCGTGCTTCTTAGAAAAAAACTATTCTAATCATAGATAACTCATATATATACCTGGTCCTGGTATCTAGCTTTTGATCTAACATAGATAGCTTATATCCTTGCTCTTTGGTCGCTTTTAATTTAGGAAGAATGCCAAACATGCTTTTTTTATGAACAGGAAAGACAAAATAATGATTAGTTATCAGAAAGTTTTCAGATGACTTGTGTTTCTTATGAATAGAAATAAAAAGAAACTAATTGGGAGTCCCTTCTCTCTCGAGTAAGGGTGGTGTCGTGCTAGGGTTTCTAGACGGCCATAGATTTCTTTCTTTTGCCTTTCTTCCTACTCATGCTGTGGGGAATCCAGCTACTAGGCAAGGGGTTAAGGCGGGTTGCAGACTTGTTTAGCAGGATGGAACAGGTTGTGGAAGATCTGGCACAGAAGTTGTCCTTTTCGGAGGCTCCAGATCTTGAGGTTGTTAAAATCGAAGATGTTGAACAATTAGCCTAGAAGAAGTTCTGGTTGGTGGGTAAGTAGTTAACGAATAAACAGTTTAACAAGGAGGCGCTTAAAAGCACTATGAAGAGGATTTGGCGTACGAGGGAGGAAGTGACCATTTTTGAGTGGGAAGGCACGGACAGGTTCCTCTTTTCTTTTAAATCAGATTTTGATCGGAGGATGGTGATGCGAGGAAGCCCGTGGACTTTCTACAATGCCCTGTTACTGCTCACTGCTACAGATGGTCGAACAAATCCGAGTTCCATTCCTTTGGAACTGCAAACTTTCTGGATTAGAGTCAGGGGACTTCCACCAGATTTTCTTTCACCGGCGATGACCCGCAGAGTTGGAGGCATTCTGGGAGTGTTTGTTGGATTGGATCCACACAAGAAAAGTGATTGCACGGGAAGTTTTCTCCTAATACGAGTTGGGTTGGATGTCTCCCAGCCACTACGGTGATGGATCAAATTGGATTTGGGGTTGGGGGAGGAATCCAAGTTGCGTTTGGAGTATGAAGATCTACCCTATTTCTGCTTCTACTGTGGACGTCTTTCCCATGTGAGCTCTCACTGTCCATGGTTTAAAGATGGGACGATCACTGAAATGCAGTAGGGTAGGTGGAAAACGTTATTGAAGAATGTGTTCACCATTGATCCAGAGTGCCAGTTGAAGGGTGTGGCTTTTGGTTTCATCAAGGATAAGTCGCAGTGGAAGATGACAGCTCCTGAGCCTATGATAAGTGGAGCAGTGCGTTCCCAGGCAGAATGGATTGAAGAGAATCCGATCCAGGAGGTTAGTATGGATGTAGATGGAGTTGAAGAGATGGTGGGGAAACAGCAGGAGGCAAAACGGCGGCGCGTGAATCCCTTGCCCAAAGCGCGTGAAGATGGAGTATTAATTATGGGGAGTGATTCTAGGGATGCTGCTCTGATTTCTCTACCTATGATTTCGAAGACGGTTTTGCCGGAGATTATGTCTGGACCAGTGGTTGGTATTAAAGCGGGAATGGAGAAGAATTTAAGTTTGGATACTGTTTCTCACGACGTGTGCGGGCCGGGTGGGAATGGGCTGACTGGTTCAGTTGCTAAGTCCAGAGGGAGGCCCAGAAGTGTAACAGTGGATTACAAACTCCTTAATAATAGGAGTGTGGGAAAGAGTACTTCTAGAAACTTCCAGAAGGAGTTGGTTTCTGGTAATTCATCTTCTAAAAAGCAAGGAAACAAGAAGGTGGTCGAGATGCAGGAAGGTGAACGTAGAGTTGAAAGTAAGACTAGTAAGAAGGGTTTGGGACGTGGTCGGGGCTTTCCTGTGGGTGGTAGGAGCTGCAGGAAGGGTTTGTCTATGTCTCCTACGAAGAATGGTGTGTCTTCAAAAGTTGTCTCGTCTTCACAAATCGTGATGGGTTCCTGTGATAGGACGCATCACGAGAAATGTTCGCTTTGAGCTGGAATGTGCAGGGTTTGGGGAACCCGCACAACTTCCGAGCGCTCCAACGCCTCTTGATAGGTTCATAATTTCATATATTTTTATACCCTTAAATGTAGGATTCTAGGCTTAGTTCTTATCATTTTTGATTCATTTACTTTGTGTTTGTGTTTTGTAGGTTAAATTGGAGAAAAGAAAGATTTGGAGCTTAAAGTCAAACGCGGGATTGAAAGGATGCTTGCTATCCTGAGCGTCCAGAATTGTCTCTGCTGTGCGTCAACTTCATAGATTAAACTGTACCTTCTCAGAAGGAATTAGCAGGCGAGCCTTATACCATTGGAAAGATACGGATGTTAGCTTTCTGAGGAATTTTACGGAAGTGTATTCGCATTCTTGTGGAGGAAGTTATGATGGTTTAAGTGAACCTAGTTCGGGAAGGCAGATTCTGACGATTTTCGGAATCTGACTTCTGAGGCCCAAGTCCGTTGTTCTTAGCACTTGAATGGAACAAGGCTGAACGTGTTTGACATATTTGGAGTAATTTCTTGCATTGACTTTAATAACCCTGCGTTGCTTTGGAGAGAAGAAATCTATTCAAAGTTGGACTAGAAGACCTAAGAAGCCCAAGTCAAGTAGGATTTGGAAAGGGAGATAGAGGGCAGAAAACCTAGCACGCCTAGAGACACAAGAGAGAGCATATTCTGCAGAGAACAAGGAGAAGAGAAGCTCTCACCATCGCTGACCCGAGTTCCTCAATTCTTCCATTGTCTGTTTCATGATTCCTTTGATTCTAGTCATGCTTTTCATAGTTATGGATTGCTAAACTTCTAAGCTAGGGCTGAGATGAAGCCCCTAGTATGACTATTCTATTTGTTTAGTTGGTTGCTATTGAATTTCTGGATTTCTATGTTAAACTCTTAATCACCGTTTCAATATAACTTTTATTCAAAATCTTTGCTCGGGATCAATAAGACCTAGGTTTTGTTTATGAGTTATTTGGTTAGAGAACATGATGCTTGATCAATGAGTAGATGTTTTCTAGGGTGCCAAAAGATAATTCAATCTTGTGATTAACGAGTCGTGAATTGAGAATACAAGTGCTTGATCATAGTCGATATTCTTGTTTGCATGATTTCCTAGTTCTTTTGTGCTTAATGGAGTTGAACATGTTTGCTTGAACCTGATCATTAAGTGGAGTAAATTATAGTTTGGCTACTTGAGGGTTCTATACAGGATCAATAAGTTGGAATTCATAGGTTAGAAGAACTTTGGCATATGTCCGGGATCAATAAGGCTTATGTACGGAAATCTTTAGCATGAAATCTAGGTGTTCAATAGTTAACAACTAGAGAATCGGATGGAAGTATTAGGTGGTGGATTCAATGCTTTAGCATCTTCATAATCTGTTCTTAAACTCTAAAGAATCTCATTGCTCATTCTTGTCTTTAATTTCAGTTTTTCTTTCTTTAATTTTCTGTTTGTGAGATCATAAAAATCAGTTTGTCTCACTTAAGTATAGCACATTTGTCATAACAAAATTGTTTCAATCAGTCCTTGAGGGAATGACCTCGTGCTTGCACCTCTATTCTACAATTGATTCGTGCACTTGCGAGTACTAAATTAAAATTGACAACAAGTTTTTGGCGCCGTTGCCGGGGACTGACTTAATTCAATTTGATTTGTCAGTTGTGCCATACTTAATTTTTGTATAGTTTTTTTTTCTTTTCTTTTACTTATTTTTTGTTTGTTTTTCTTGTAGGTTTGAATTTTGTTTATGCAAGGTCGTCGATCCCAGAATTTAGATCTCATTGTATACGATCCGGAGATTGAACGAACTCGTAGGAGACTTTTAAGGCAAGCAAGAACTCAAGCACAAGTTGCGGTTCCAATGGCAGAAGATGAAACCAAAGCATTGAAGGAGTTCACGGCTCCTATTGCACTCACAACATCATCTTGTATTGTTGTAGCTCCTATTCCTGCAGGAGTGCGTTTTGAGATTAGACCAGCAACAATCCAGAGCTTGCCTAACTTTTATGGGAAGACGAATGAAGATCCTTATCTCCATGTGGAGGAATTCAAAGACATATGTGGAACTTTTCGGTATGAGATATCAGATGAGCAGATCCGTTTAAGGCTTTTTCCTTTTTCATTGAAAGACAAGGCAAGAAAGTGGCTAAGCTCTCTTCCCCCTGGTTCCATCAATACTTGGGATGATTTGGTTAAAAAGTTCTTGTTGAAATTCTTCCCAGCTAAGAAAACCAATGCTCTCCAAGCAAAAATTTTTGGTTTCTCTCAACCCGAAGGAGAACCTTTTTATGAGAGTTGGGAGCGTTATAAGGATTTGTTCTTGAAGTGTCCTCACCATGGATTTTCTAAACCCCAGAAGGCTCAATTTTTCTACAGAGGTTTGAACTCCCAGAGTAGAAGTATGGTGGATGCTACAGTTGGTGGAAGCTTGATGGGAAAGACGGCAGAAGAGGCAATTCAAGCTTTTGAGACTATATGTGAAAATTCGCAGCAATATGATCCTTATACATCAGTGCCCAAAAGAGGAGGACTATATGAGGTTAGTGCAAGTACTAAGTTGGAAGAGCAAGTGGCAACCTTGGCGAGACAAATGAAGAGCCTTACTCCTCTGTTAAATAAGGCTGCAAGGGAAACATGTGCTTCGTGTTCAAGTATTGCGCATACCATAGAGGCTTGTCCCGAAAATTTCTTTCAAGATGAGCAAGTCAACATGGTGAATAATTATAGAAGGCCTGTGAATGATCCTTTTTCAAATACATATAATCCAGGTTGAAGGCAACATCCAAATTTCTCTTATAGCAATAATAATCAAGTGCAGATGCCAAGGAATCCTCCCATGCAAAATTATCAAGGGCCAATTGAACAAAAGAAACCATCTCTTGAAGACACCATGCAGCAACTTGCACAAAATCAGATGGAATTTCAAAAGGCTAATGCTCAGATGCTTCAAGCTATTCAGGAGACCAAGAAAGAGCAGCAAGTTCAATCTCAAGCTATTTCTAAGCTAGAAGTTCAAGTTGGTCAGATTGCCACTGCCTTGAATGAGAGAGAACAAGGGCGTTTACCTAGCCAAACTCTTGCTAATCCAAGGGGTCAATTTGAGAAACATGAGCCTATGAAAGCTGTGATCACGTTAAGGAGTGGAAAAGAAGTTGATATTAAAGTTCGTAGTCCAAGAGATAAAGAAGAAGTCGAGCAAAAAGAAGAAGTTGAACAGGAGATTGATGAGTATGTTGCTGTCCCAGAAATTAATGAATCAGCAGAGAAGGATTCTGCAGGAGGATTGAAGCTGCAACAGCAATCCCGAAAACGAACTGATTCAAACCCAGCGACTTCTAGCACCCCAGAAACGACTTTAAGGCATACTGCAGAGTCTCAATTTGTTCCTCAACCTCCATATCCACAGTTGCTTCAGAAGCCAAAGAAAGATAGGCACTTGACCGAGATTATGGAACTATTTCGCAAGGTGCAAATTAATATTCCTTTGCTTGATGCCATTAAACAAATCCCAGCTTATGCGAAGTTTTTGAAGGAGTTATGCACTAATAAGAGAAAATTTGAAGATCATGAGAAGGTGTTGTTGTCAGAAGAGGTCAGTGCCGTAATTCAAAGAAGACTCCCTCCAAAGTTGAAGGATCCAGGAAGCTTTACAATCCCCTGCACAATTGGTGACCATTATTTTGAGCGTGCTTTGATGGACTTGGGGGCCAGCGTTAACCTAATGCCATACTCTCTATATTTGAAATTAAAGCTTGGTGACCTGCAACCAACATCAATCACCTTGCAATTTGCAGACCGATCGGTCAAGAGGCCAAAGGGAATTGTTGAAGATGTGTTAGTGAAGGTCGATAAGTTCATATTGCCTGCAGATTTTGTCATTCTTGAAACTGAACCAGATGCTTATTCAAGTGAGGATGTACCAATCATTTTGGGTCGTGCGTTTATGGCTACAGCGGATACAATAATTAAAGTGAAAGATGGACTTCTATCTATGACAGTTGGCGACATGTCAGTGGAGTACAAGATTTTTGAAGCGGGTCGACGTCCCTCTGATGATGGTAAATGCTTTATGGTTGATTCTATTTCTCCTATTACTCATGAATCTTTTATTTTGAATTCATCTCAAGATCCCCTTGAAGTATGTTTGACACAATCGGGAATGGATTTTGATGCCAAGAGAGAGGTTGATGAGTTAGAGAAGCTTCTTAATGCTGCACCGGTTTTTGAATCAAGAAAGTGGAACCAATTTGAGTCTTTACCTCTATCCACAAATAAAGTTGTGCCTTCCATTCAGCAAGCACCGAAGTTAGAGCTCAAGCCACTACCACAACACTTGAAATATGTATTTTTGGGTGAATGTGAGACACTTCCAGTGATTATTGCTTCGGACCTTTGTGAAGAAGATGAAAAGAAGTTGTTGCAAGTTCTTCAAGCTCACAAAACAACGATTGGATGGACAATTGCAGATATTAAAGGTATAAGTCCTACAATGTGTATGCACCGAATCCATCTTGAAGACAATATGAAGCCAACACGTGATGCACAAAGGCGTTTGAATCCACCAATGAAAGAAGTTGTGCGAGCTGAAATTTTGAAGCTTCTAGATGTTGGAGTTATATATCCAATTTCAGATAGCCAATGGGTTAGCCCAGTTCAAGTGGTGCCTAAAAAGTCAGGAATAACCGTTGTGAAGAATGAAAAAGATGAATTAGTGCCTACAAGGATGACTACGGGTTGGAGAGTATGTATTGACTACCGAAAGCTCAACACTGCCACACGCAAAGATCACTTCCCATTACCTTTCATTGATCAAATGCTTGAGCGATTGGCGGGTCATAGTTATTATTGTTTCCTTGACGGCTATTCAGGGTATAATCAAATTCCTATTGCACCGGAGGACCAAGAAAAGACTACATTTACTTGCCCTTTTGGTACTTTTGCTTACCGGAGAATGCCTTTTGGATTGTGTAATGCACCGGCTACCTTCCAACGGTGTATGATGAGTATTTTCTCCGACATGGTGGAGCGATTTATTGAGGTATTTATGGACGACTTCTCTGTTTTTGGTTCTTCTTTTGATGATTGTTTGCTTCATTTAGCTCTAGTGCTCAAAAGATGTCAAGAAACCAATCTTGTGCTAAACTGGGAGAAGTGCCATTTTATGGTCAAGCAAGGTATTGTGTTGGGACATATTGTTTCAAGCAAAGGCATTGAAGTTGACAAAGCAAAAGTGGATTTAATTACCAATCTTCCTCCACCAACAACAGTAAAGGGAGTGCGTTCTTTCCTTGGCCACGCCGGATTTTATCGGCGTTTCATGAAGGATTTTAGCAAAATTGAAGGACCCTTGAGCAATTTATTAGCAAAAGATGCAGAATTTGTGTTTAATGAAGCATGTCTAGAGGCGTTTAACAAGCTCAAGGCCCTCCTAACTTCAGCTCCTATCATAAAGCCTCCGAATTGGAACTTACCGTTTGAATTAATGTGTGATGCGTCGGATTATGCGGTGGGTGCAGTTTTGGGGCAGCGTATAGAGAGGCTTCCTCATGCTATTTATTATGCTTCAAAGACTCTAAATGATGCTCAGCTTAACTATTCTACCACGGAGAAAGAGTTGCTTGCAGTTGTGTTTGCTCTAGACAAGTTCAGGTCTTATTTGATTGGTTCCAAAGTAATTGTCTACACTGATCATGCTGCCCTTAAATATTTACTTGCCAAGAAAGATGCCAAGCCTCGGCTGATCCGTTGGGTTCTTTTACTTCAAGAATTTGATTTGGAGATAAAAGATAAAAAAGGAAGTGAGAATGTGGTTGCAGACCACTTGAGTAGATTGGTGCATGAAGATGATGAAGTGGACTGCCTTCCTTTGAATGAAAATTTCCCCGATGAACAATTGTTTATGGTACATGATTCTCCTCCTTGGTTTGCTCATATTGTGAACTTTATTGTTACTAAAAAAATTCCAGATCATTGGAGCAAGCAAGAGAGGGAGAAATTTCTTTCTAAAGTGAAGCATTATATTTGGGATGAACCATATTTATTCAAATATTGCCCAGATCAATTGGTTAGAAGATGTGTACCAGAAAGTGAGTTTCAAAGTATTCTTCGTTTCTGCCATAGTTATGCTTGTGGTGGGCATTTTGGAGCCAAGAAAACAGCGGCTAAAGTCCTTCAAAGTGGCTTTTATTGGCCAACATTATTCAAGGATGCTTTTGAATTTTGTTCTTCATGTGATCGCTGCCAACGAATGGGTAATATTTCTAAACGTGACATGATGCATTTGAGTAATATTTTGGTGGTTGAATTATTTGATGTTTGGGGAATAGACTTCATGGGACCTTTCCCTCAATCCTTTGGCAATCTCTACATATTGGTGGCAGTGGATTATGTATCAAAGTGGGTTGAAGCAATTGCTTGCAAGACTAATGATCACAAGGTGGTACTCTCCTCTCAAAGACAATATTTTTGCTCGTTTTGGCACTCCTAGAGCCATTATAAGCGATGGAGGACTACACTTTTGCAACAAGCCATTCGCATCACTTATGAAGAAGTATTCCATCACTCACAAAGTGGCTACACCTTACCACCCTCAAACTAGTGGTCAAGTTGAGATTTCCAACCGGGAAATTAAAAATATTTTGGAGAAAACAGTTCGCCCGGATAGGAAAGATTGGTCTCAACGTTTGAATGATGCTCTATGGGCGTATAGGACAGCCTATAAAACTCCAATCGGCATGTCGCCATATCGCTTAGTTTTTGGGAAGGCTTGTCATCTTCCGGTGGAGTTAGAGCACCGAGCATATTGGGCAATCAAGCACTACAATTTTGACATGAATGCAGCCGGTGAACAGAGAGCATTGCAGCTGAATGAGATGGAGGAAATTCGTAATGAATCTTATGAGAATGCAAAAATTTACAAGAAGCGCACCAAGAGGTTTCATGATAAAGTCATTCGTCAAAAGACATTCGAGCCAAACCAAAAGGTGCTGCTATATAACTCTCGACTGAGACTCTTTCCAGGGAAGTTGAAATCTCGATGGATGGGTCCTTTTCTAGTCACAAAGGTGTTTCCCCATGGAGCAATTGAAATTAAGAACTTGAGGAACAACTCTATATTCAAAGTGAATGGTCAACGTCTCAAACCTTACTTGGAGACATCTTTTGACACCAATGAGCAGCATGTTTCCTTCACTGATCCTCCAACTGAATGAGCTTAAACTTGGTCTGGCTGAAGACATAAAACTTAGCGCTTGTTGGGAGGCAACCCAATGATTCTTGGAAGAAGATGAGTGTGTGTTCATCAAGAATGAGGCTTCTAATCATGTTCACATCTGCTACCTTCATACCAGGGACGTTTCCTAACTCTTTTCTTCTATTTTAGTTTATTTTCATCCGTTAGTTTTTTTTGGTCGTTCTGTCCCCTTACTTTTATTGTTGTACTGCTGTTTTATATTCTGGGATTGCAGTATGCACTTCAATCCTGGTGCTGATTTGTTCTTCACATTGCGGACAATGCTCAATTTAAGTTTGGGGGTGGGATTTCGTATTTTTATTTTATTTTAGGTCTGTGGTTGGTGTTTTGTTTTACCTTATTCAAAAAAAAAAAAAAAAAAAAAAAAAAAAGAGAATAAAAATTAAAATTAAAAAAAAATTCTTCTTTGTTCAAGTATATTGGTATTTGAGAGAGAATTGTAGAGAGAGATGTGTATTTCATTATAGAGAATAGGAGCCCTATATATAGGGATTACAAAGTGCATAATCTAAGAGTACAAGGATTCCTTATCTAACTTGGAGTAGGAAACCTCTCCTATTACAACTATAGAACTTATCCTAGTTTGACTAGGCACACTAAGTGTCAATATCCTTCAACACTCCCCCTTGTGCCGCTCAAACTTGGTGGTGACGCTTCATCCGTTGCCTCGTTAAAAACCTTGCTCAAGTGAAAAACCCTGTGGGATAAAAATGAACTCGAGGAGGAGAAAAGAGTGCAACACGTCCTTGATCCTTCGAGACTGAGTAACTCCCCCTGATGTCGAAATCTCCCCCTGATTGCTACAATCATGGGAGTTCGGATAACCTTCTTAATCCGATACTCTTCACATGTTTCTCGAAGGTGGATTTAGGTAACGACTTAGTGAATAAGTCCGCTACATTATCCTCTGATCGGATTTGATTCACTTCAATCTTTAGAAGTGATTGTTGTTGCTGATTATAAAAGAACTTAGGCGATATATGCTTGGTGTTGTCGCCCTTGATGAAACCTAACTTCATTTGTTCAATACAAGCTGCATTATCCTCATAAATGCATGTAGGTTCATCTGTGGTAGACTTCAAACCACAACTTCCTTGAATGTGTCGAATTACAGACCTTAGCCATACACATTCACGTACAGCTTCATGTATAGCAATAATCTCTGCATGATTTGAGGAAGTAGCAACAAGGGTCTGTTTCGTAGACCTCCAAGATATCGCAGTGCTTCCCATGGTAAAGACATAACCTGTTTGGGAGCGACCTTTGTGAGGGTCAGAGAGGTACCCTGCATCAGCAAAACCCATCAAGACATCATTGTCGTTTTGATGGAGGGAGATAGGAGGACGCCGGCCACCATGGACGGGGGCGTTTTGCCTTTTGGGGTCCGATCCCAATTTTCCGTCATTCTTTTTCTCTCTGTAGGGATAGAATAGGCCCATATCAATCGTACCTCTTAGGTAATGAAAGATGGTCTTTACACCAATCCAATGGCGGCGTGTTGGCGCAGAGCTGTGTCGAGCTAACAAGTTCACTGCGAATGAGATATCCGGTCTTGTGCATTGAGCTAAGTACAATAATGCGCCTATTGCACTCAAATAGGGCACTTCGGCCTCTAATGGTTCTTCGTCCTCATCTCTTGGACGAAACGGATCTTTTCCGGGCTCAAGACTACGGCCGATCATGGGAGTACTCGCAGGCTTCGCTTTATCTTCATTAAAGCGCCTTAGGACCTTCTGAGTATATGCAGACTGATGGATCAAAATCCCATCACTACGGTGCTTGAGTTCTAAACCGAGACAAAACCGTGTTTTCCCAAGATCTTTCATCTCAAATTCGGATTTCAAGTATTTAGCAGTTTCCTTCAACTCATTTAGAGTTCCAATTAGGTTCATGTCATCGACATAAACTGCTACGATTGCAAATCCGGAACTTGTTCTTTTAATGAACACGCATGGGCATATTTCATTGTTAATATATCCCTTCCCAATCAAGTAGTCACTTAGACGGTTATACCACATCCGTCCAGATTGTTTTAATCCATATAGTGAGCGTTTTAACCTTATTGAAAACGCGCTCCGTGGTTTAGAGCCACTTGATTTGGGTAATTGAAGTCCATCTGGAACCTTCATATATATCTCTGAATCTAGATCCCCATAGAGATATGCTGTAACCACATTCATAAGCTGCATGTCAAGTTTTTCGGAAACTACCAAACTGACAAGGTAGCGGAACGTTATAACGTCCATTACGGGAGAATATGTCTCCTCGTAGTCGATTCCAGGGCGTTGTGAGAAACCTTGCGCCACAAGGCGGGCTTTATATCTTACCACCTCATTTTTCTCATTACGCTTTCTAACAAAGACCCATTTATGGCCAACAGGCTTTACACTTGGGGGTGTCTGCGTTACAGGCCCAAATACCTGTCTCTTTGTTAGTGAATCCAATTCAACCTGGATCGCATCTTTCCATTTAGGCCAATCTGCTCTTCGTTGACATTCTTCAACAGAGCGAGGTTCGATATCATCATATTCTATAATCCCTTTCGCAATATGATATGCAAATGCATCATCAATCGCCATAGAATTTCTATCCATCATCTCATGTACACTAGTGTAATTTATGGAGATCTCTCTATTCTCTGGAGTTGGTTCTGACATTGGAGCGTCCCCCAATGATGTCTCTTGGACATAACCATAATCCGGAATATTCTCATGAGATGGATTATTTATATCGATGATTAATGTATTATTTTGTGCCAAACTCGCTTTCTTTCTTGGGCGAGAATCCATCGAACCTATGGGCCTCCCGTGCTTCCTGGCGGGAGCCGTGGGCCTAGCCATAACGTCACCATCATTGAGAGATGGGACGTTGGCGCCATGCTCATGCATTCTTGAGTTGGCGTCATGTCCTCTACTTTTAGGGACATCAATCCTTGCAGGCACGTTTGCAGCAGGTATGTGTGATCTCGTCACTTTAGCGATATCAGAAAACGCATCAGGCATCGATTCTGCTACGTTCTGAAGATCGAGGATTCTCCGCACTTCAATTTCGGACTGTGCGGTTCGGGGATCAAGATGAGACAGAGTGGGGACAGACCACGACAATTCCTGTCGTTCCTGTTGAACATTGATGTTCTTATCTCCCCCTAACGACGGGAAGACTGTCTCATCGAAGTGACAATCCGCAAATCTAGCGGTAAAGAGATCGCCTGTCAAGGGTTCTATGTAGCGGATAATCGTTGGAGAATCATATCCAACATAAATGCCTAATCGTCTTTGAGAACCCATTTTGGTGCGCTGTGGTGGCGCAATTGGCACATAAACTGCACACCCAAATATGCGTAAGTGTGAGACATTAGGCTCATACCCAGTAACCATCTGGGACGCAGAGAAGGGTTGAGTGGCAGTGGGCCTCAGACGAATAAGCACAGCTGCATGCAATATTGCATAGCCCCAAGCAGAAATAGGGAGATTGGTGCGCATTACCAATGCCCTAGCGACCATTTGTAGTCGTTTAATGGCGGCTTCTGCGAGACCATTTTGGGTGTGAACATGAGGAACAGGATGTTCAACATCAATCCCAATGGACATGCAATAATCATCAAAAGTCTTTGATGTAAACTCTCCAGCATTGTCTAATCTTATAGACTTAATAGGATGATCAGGGTGGTGAGCCCTTAGCTTAATTATTTGTGCTAGGAGTTTAGCAAATGCAGCGTTCCTTGTGGACAATAGCATGACATGTGACCAGCGTGTCGATGCATCAACCAATACCATAAAATATCGAAATGGTCCGCATGATGGTTGAATAGGTCCACAAATATCACCTTGGATTCTTTGCAAGAATGGTATATTTTCTTTGGTGTCCTTTGCATAGGATGGTCTCGATCCTAACTTTGCTAAAGAGCAGGCTTTACAGAACGAATGATGGGCTTTAGAAACAACCAATGAGGATTTTGGTTGAGCCATGAAGTCACAATGGACTTTAGAAGTAGAAATTCGAGTCAGAGGAGCAGAGGGAGCGTCAAAGCCACCCTTGAGCCGCAGGGGGATAGCGGCGCCGGCTAGTGGTGGCCGAACTTGAAGGGGGAAGGCGCCGTGAGGCGCAAGTGCTCCTCCTTGATCCAAATTTCGGGTTTTACTTCCTTTCGTTCTGAAAAAGGGATGTCCGTGTGAAGTCTTTAATATACGGATCATCATGTCACGACCTGGGTGTCCCAAACGGTCGTGCCAAAGCCTATATGTGTCGGAATCCCATAAATCATCTCTCATGACATGGTTGGATTCAATGACTCGAATAGTGGTTGCGTACAACCCACTAGAGCGACACATAAGTTTCTCTAAGACTCGTTTATGTCCGTAGTCATTAGAGGTGATGCAAAGGAACTCTTGTCCATTCTCACAATGTGTTTCCACATGAAAACCATTGGCTCTTATATCTTTGAAGCTTAATAGGGTTCTTCCTGCCCTAGGAGCATAAAGAGCTTCGGTGACATTTAAACTCGTGCCATTTGGCAACATAAATTGGGCTGGTCCTCGACCATGGATCAATCGAGATGATCCAGCCATCGTAGTCACGGAAGATCGAGATGGTGTCATCCATAGAAATAGCTGTCTATTTCGAAGGATAGTATGTGTAGTTGCACTATCCACGAGGCATTCTAGCTCTCCAGGAAACATACTGAAAAATAATAAAGTTCGAATTAAAAATATGTCCAAGACATTGTATAGAACAAAGCTCACTAGATCCACATCGATGACACATGTCATTGTGATTTCCTCCCTTTAATTGAGGTGCATTGTTTGCACTTGGGTGGCGTCCCTTATAGGAGTTGGCGCCATTCCCACGGCCTTGGGTGGCTCCTCCACGTCCTGGAGCCCCACGGCCTCCTCTCCCACGTTGCCATGTATTGCCACGTGATCGTCCTTCATTCTGACGAGTACCTTCCTTTGTAGGGCGGTTATATGGACCAGAACGTCTGTTGTGTCCCTGATTCTTAGGGTTCCGCTCCTTGCGCCCTCCTTTGGGTGCATTATTATAATTTACCTCATGAACGCTCTTAGTTCCGATGGGCCTTGAATTATAATTTTTCACGAGGATATTATCATGCTTTTCAGCTACAGACATAATATTAATTAGCTGATGAAACCTCGTGAGCCGTCCAGTATTGAATTCAGTTCGGTATTGCTTTGATAGCAAAATAGCTGCGACGGGGAAGGTGGAGAGAGTTTTCTCAATTAGTTCTTGCTCTGTGACAGGTTGTCCACAGAACCCCAACATGGTCTTGAGGCGAAGAACTTCTGAATTATATTCAGCTACAGACTTGAAGTCAGCAAATCGTAGATTGTTCCATTGAACTTTCAAGTCAGGGAGGAGGGTATCCTTTACATTACCAAAACACTCTTCTAGCGCAACCCATAATTCTCTAGCATCCTTGATTGCCATGTACTCCAATCGGAGTGATTTATCCATGTGGTGCCTTATCAAAATAAGGGCGGTGGCATTATTCGTAGCCGTACGCTCGAATAAGAGATCTGGATTTGGTGCCTGAATTACGGGTAGGATCCCTTTTGAAGTGAGATGATTCTCAACATCCGTGACCCAACTATGATATTCCGAGCCGGTTGAGTCAAGGATAGGAAAGTCAAGTTTTGACATCCTGAAATAAGAAGAAGAAATATATTAGTTTCGGAGTTTAAAACTTCCACGACAATTAAATATTGAGATTTCCGAGCTATGCTACCAAGAAATCGATTTCCAAGAAAATTGGATTAGACCGAAACAATGATGTTTATAAGGTCATTAATCGATGCTTGCGGACGCTCTTAGTCCGAAGTCTTACGAACGCTCTTAGTTCGTTTATAGCGCGAATCCCCACGATTCCGCTTTCTCAAAATCGAACCCACGTTATAAGAAAGGTGGGATGTAGAAGAAGGGAGGTTTTTAAGTCCCCGAGAAAAAGAAAGAATTTCAAATTAGGAACTTTAAAACTTACTCTTTTGGATACTTACTTGTTGGTTTTGAATCACGCGCGTGTCGATGCAGGCGTGATGGGGCGAAGTAATCTAAGTAGAGGCGTGCAGCGGATGCGGGGCAGCAGGGGCTGCGGTGGTGATGGCAGTTAAGGATTTTAGTTGCTGCCGAAGAATGCAGGATGAGGCAGGGCCAAGAGGGCTGCAGGAGCAGCTGCAGGCTAGCAGCTTGATGCAAGGCTGCAGGTGCACGGGCACGCAAGCAGGCAGCTGCGGACGCAGGGGCGAGCTGGCAGGGCAGGCAGCAGGGCTGCAGGCGCGCTGGCAGGGTAGGCAGCAGGGCTGCAGGCGCACGGGCGCGTTGGCAGGGCTGCAGGCGCACGGGCGCGCAGGTAAGCAGACGAGCGCAGGGGCGCGCGCGGGGCAGGTGCGGCGGAGGCTCGGCTAGCACGGGCTAGGGGCTGCTGGGGTAGTAGGTACGCAGGTAGGCAGAAGGCTGCAGGCAAGTGCTTGCGGCAGAATTTTGGCAAAGGAAGATCTTGGGTTTTGTTTTGTGGTTTTTGCTTTTTGGCTAGAGTCGTGCTGATAACGTGTTTAAGTATATTGGTATTTGAGAGAGAATTGTAGAGAGAGATGTGTATTTCATTATAGAGAATAGGAGCCCTATATATAGGGATTACAAAGTGCATAATCTAAGAGTACAAGGATTCCTTATCTAACTTGGAGTAGGAAACCTCTCCTATTACAACTATAGAACTTATCCTAGTTTGACTAGGCACACTAAGTGTCAATATCCTTCAACATTTTTGTGTTTTTCATTGTGTTTAGTCTTATCTGTTAGTCCAAGTCTTAGGGTTATTCCAAACACTATGATGAGCATGAACTTCTTACGGATAATATTATGGTCTCAAGAGGATTGCAGGCATGTATTGATTCATGATTTTAAGTAATTGTTAATAGATTTTTATGACTATTGTGCTCAACTTGTCTTGCATTGATGGTTGGATTGGTGCTATGATTGAAATTTGATTGATGCATGCTAGGATGAGCTAAACTTGATTTTAACCCTTGTGAGAATTTGAGCTTATATATGTGCTTTTGTTTTCAGAGTGAATTAGAATAGATCATCCTATTTTCTTGACATGGATTTTGCATGATCTCATCTTTTATTCATCTTGGTTGAGACTCGGATTCGACTTGCATATTTTATACAAGGACAAATGCTAGAACTTGCCCCAAAGCCTCTCGAAGCGTATGGTTGAATTGCATGATGGATGGGAAAGGATAAAGGCACTAGGATTAATCACCATAGCCAAATAAAGCCTGTGTCCCTTTAATGCACACAAGTTGTGCAACCCCCTAGAGAAACCCCCTTGAGCCTACATTAAACCTTTTCTTTTGTCAACCACAAATTCCTTACCCTTTAACCTAGTATAGTTATATCTTTACCCTATTCTAAGGAGTTAGTGGAGCACAAATTCTTAGAGATTCATTATTGTTCAAGGTACTTTTGTAAGCAAGTATGGGGGAGTGTTATTGTAAATGTCGATCCAAGGAAGAAAAAATATATATATTGATGGCTATCGAAACAAAAAAAAAAAAAAAAAAAAAAAAAAAAAAAAAGCCAAAGAAAAAAATCGAAAGTGAAAAAAAAATAGAAGAATTTCCTTGGATTCGATAAGTTGTTTTATTGTATTATGGTGATTAGAATGAAGCAAAGGCCCAAAAAGATGACATCCGGCCTTGAGAGAAAAAAAAGTTTCTTGCTTCATGTGTTTCGAGTTTTATTGCCTTGAGGAAATTCATTGAAGTTCTTATCTCTCTACATTATCATCGTAGTGCTCTACTAATTTCCTTAGAATTTTTGTGATTTCCCGATCCTTTCTTTCTTGAAACTTACACCCATGGCCCCATTATAAAGACCTCTTTGATCTTTGAAGTTGTGCATTCGATTTGTGGAGACTTGTGCAGAGGGGTGAGCATATGGTGTCACTGGCCTTTCATCCGAGTTTTGGCATTCCTTTCATGAGATCATAATTAAAAAATATTTTCAGAAAAAGCTTTTCTTTCTTGTTGTCATATGTGAGCTATTTGTTTGCCTTTATACATCATTCCTCTCACATATAACTTGAGTGAAAATGGAAGCTTATGCCATAGTCAGAAAATCATGAGAGAAAAGAAATTGAGTGTATCCTTGTGAGAAATTGAGTTGACACTTGTTTGAAACATGAGGAAGTTGGGTTTCTTTTGTCGCATTGGTTTGATTGTCCTTGCACTAAATTTTGAGCATGATGGTCATCAAAATAGATTAGCTTTTAAGTGAAGTTGTGAATTTGATATTGTGCTTGCTTGAATCTAGACTGACCATACTTGTGGGCAATATAAGTTCTCTGAGTTGTTTGGAAGACATTAGGTCTGTGCTTGAGTCATATTTATTTTTCTTTTCTTGTTTGCTCGAGGACTAGCAAAATCTAAGTTTGGGGGTATTTGATAGGTTCATAATTTCATATATTTTTATACCCTTAAATGTAGGATTCTAGGCTTAGTTCTTATCATTTTTGATTCATTTACTTTGTGTTTGTGTTTTGTAGGTTAAATTGGAGAAAAGAAAGATTTGGAGCTTAAAGTCAAACGCGGGATTGAAAGGATGCTTGCTATCCTGAGCGTCCAGAATTGTCTCTGCTGTGCGTCAACTTCATAGATTAAACTGTACCTTCTCAGAAGGAATTAGCAGGCGAGCCTTATACCATTGGAAAGATACGGATGTTAGCTTTCTGAGGAATTTTACGGAAGTGTATTCGCATTCTTGTGGAGGAAGTTATGATGGTTTAAGTGAACCTAGTTCGGGAAGGCAGATTCTGACGATTTTCGGAATCTGACTTCTGAGGCCCAAGTCCGTTGTTCTTAGCACTTGAATGGAACAAGGCTGAACGTGTTTGACATATTTGGAGTAATTTCTTGCATTGACTTTAATAACCCTGCGTTGCTTTGGAGAGAAGAAATCTATTCAAAGTTGGACTAGAAGACCTAAGAAGCCCAAGTCAAGTAGGATTTGGAAAGGGAGATAGAGGGCAGAAAACCTAGCACGCCTAGAGACACAAGAGAGAGCATATTCTGCAGAGAACAAGGAGAAGAGAAGCTCTCACCATCGCTGACCCGAGTTCCTCAATTCTTCCATTGTCTGTTTCATGATTCCTTTGATTCTAGTCATGCTTTTCATAGTTATGGATTGCTAAACTTCTAAGCTAGGGCTGAGATGAAGCCCCTAGTATGACTATTCTATTTGTTTAGTTGGTTGCTATTGAATTTCTGGATTTCTATGTTAAACTCTTAATCACCGTTTCAATATAACTTTTATTCAAAATCTTTGCTCGGGATCAATAAGACCTAGGTTTTGTTTATGAGTTATTTGGTTAGAGAACATGATGCTTGATCAATGAGTAGATGTTTTCTAGGGTGCCAAAAGATAATTCAATCTTGTGATTAACGAGTCGTGAATTGAGAATACAAGTGCTTGATCATAGTCGATATTCTTGTTTGCATGATTTCCTAGTTCTTTTGTGCTTAATGGAGTTGAACATGTTTGCTTGAACCTGATCATTAAGTGGAGTAAATTATAGTTTGGCTACTTGAGGGTTCTATACAGGATCAATAAGTTGGAATTCATAGGTTAGAAGAACTTTGGCATATGTCCGGGATCAATAAGGCTTATGTACGGAAATCTTTAGCATGAAATCTAGGTGTTCAATAGTTAACAACTAGAGAATCGGATGGAAGTATTAGGTGGTGGATTCAATGCTTTAGCATCTTCATAATCTGTTCTTAAACTCTAAAGAATCTCATTGCTCATTCTTGTCTTTAATTTCAGTTTTTCTTTCTTTAATTTTCTGTTTGTGAGATCATAAAAATCAGTTTGTCTCACTTAAGTATAGCACATTTTGACAGGACCCGCCCCGGATTTCACCCTGAAATCCGAAGAGGCCCTGCGGGGCCCACCTTAGAAGAAATTCTACCAAAAATTTGACAGAACTTCCCCTAAAAATGGACAACCCAAAACCTGTAGAAAAACATTTACACTTCTAAATCATCCATCCTTATTCTCCTGGAGCCACCCTGCTCCCTATATCACAACATCTCCCATTTCACAAACAATTCTGATACTTAAGAATATTAATCTCATAGGTTATCAGAGCAATCTAATGTAGGCGTACAAGAGAATTGAAAACAAGATAAATGACTGATGCTTTTATAATGCGGAAGCTATGACAGCTATGCCTCAACCCCAAGTACGCTCGACCTCAAGCTAAACTGGCCTGCAAACTGGGCATTTAAAACCGAAGGGCCCAGGGGAAAACATTTAAAATCCGTTAGAGTGAGTGGATGAAAAACAAGTACTTTAAAATGTATAAATAAAACTTAATGCTTTCCCAAGTTATTCTCTAAAATCTCGCATGCAGTAACAATCTTGAAAACACTCTTAATCATCCTCTTTACCGAAATCTCAAACACGTAAAAATAGAACATCTTGAAATCTCTTGAAATCTCATCCTCAATCCTTATAAAAACATCCTTTTCATGAGGCTCGTTTGATGACTAGAAAGGACTGCTGTCTAGTCATCTCATGCCATCTAGGAGGGACTGCCACCCAGATGACGCATCGGAAGGGACTGCCAACCGGAATAGGAGGCGGTGGATAGATGGGACTGCCAACTAGCCACATGTAGTAGACGGGACTGCCGACTAACCACAGGTAGTAGACGGGACTGCCGACTAACTACCTCATGTCATCTGGAAGGGACTGCCAACCAGGTGCCGCATCGGATGGGACTGCCAACCGGGCTGTAGTCTGGAAGGGACTGCCAACCAGACTATTACCTAGAAGGGACTGCCAACTAGGTAAGATACGCATGCGCCAAAACTGGCCTCCTTAATAAACTGAATAGCCTCCTCAAGAAACTGAAAAATAACCTCAAAATCTCAATAAATCCTCGAAAGCATAAAAATCAAATACTCTGTAAATCAATAAATGCTTTTGGAAAGAAAACTCAATCTAACTTCAAAGCTGATAAGTACGGAGCTCAAAGCTCAATAAATTTCGATAAATCAATCATGCTCAAATATTCGATGAAACATTCGTACTCGTGAATCCTCATAAAAACCGATATTCGAAATCTAAAATTCTCATAATATTTTCTGAATCAGTCACTTCCCGACAATCATTCCCCAACTCAATAACTCATGAATGACTATCTCAAAAATCTACTAAAAGCCCTCGGGAAGGAATTTCAATACTAATCTCGTAATTCATAAATAAATCTCGTAAAACCATAAAACTCAATAATTCAAATTAAAAATTAAATCTCAATCGGAAAATGCTAATATACTGCATGCACAATTAATTTAAAATAAATGTCCACTCACAGTACTATTTAGGCGACCATGCATACGAGTTCCTTCGTCGAGCAATAGCTCGGTACGTCGCCCTGTACACAATTATTTTCCGTCAACAATTAAATACGATTCTCAAAATCAAATCCTCATAATTACATCTCCACTTCTCCTCGGATGCAACCCAAATTATACCACTAATACCATTTCGTTAGTTTAAAGGTTCCAAGGCAGAACCGAGAGATATCCGACGGCCGGATTCTCGTAATTCGATAATCGAAACCCTAAACTTCAAAAATTCATAATTAATTCCAAGCTTCTCCAAAATTCACCAAATTTCATATACAAGCTCTACAATATTTATAGGATTTAACTAGCTAAAAAAAAACATAATATAAATCACTGTTCATACACCGCACTATTCACCGTCGCACTATTCATGCAGCTACACTGTTCATGCGGCGGCCAACTCCTCCTCCGGCCACCAAATTTCAACCACAGAATCATCTCAACATTCTAAGCACTTTTCATAACTGTGACCAAGTGAGAAAATACCTTGAAATGCTCCAATTTTGCCGATGAACACAAACCCGGAAATCTCCAAACCCACAAATTTGGAAATCCTTCAAATTCACCTTCCAAACGTGGAAATTCCAACTAGAAGTCTTGAGGGGAGATGATCAGTGACTCGAGGCGCTCCTAATAGAGCCAATTTCACCGCCGAAGATAGCCGGAAACTGGGGAATTTCGCCGGGAAAGTAAACTGCTACAGTAGCAATGCTTGCATAAATTCGGGGCTTTCCGGCCAAATTGCCGATACCCACTGATACCATCGTATAGAGGAGGAAGAGACGGTCCAAGGACAACTGGAATCGAGTCAATCGGACGCCGGACGGTGAAGAAATCAGAAAAAGAAGGAGAGAGGGCGACGCGGGGGAAGAGGGGGAGAAAATCGGGGAGAGAGAAAAATGACGAGTTACCACTCGTCCTATTTATAGAAACTTACCATAAACAGTAACTTTACCATTTCGCTTATAACTTTTGCATACAAACTCCAATTTTGACGTACCACATATGCACGCGCTCGGTTTAACGTTCTCTACAACTTTCATGAAGGAAATTTTCTCAAATTTTGACCCGAACAAAAATTCAACTTTTAGGGCCCCCTAAAAGCATTGAAACAACAGTAAAAGTGAAAGTAAAAGTTGTTTACCGTCCAAATGACTAGTAAACCGGTGAATTCGGGTTCGGGACGTCACACATTTGTCATAACAAAATTGTTTCAATCAGTCCTTGAGGGAATGACCTCGTGCTTGCACCTCTATTCTACAATTGATTCGTGCACTTGCGAGTACTAAATTAAAATTGTCAACACCTCTTACAGGTGCAATCCCCAGATTTTTTCTTTCTTATGGAGACAAAGAAGAGGAAGAAAGCTATGGAAAAGTTATGTGCTAAGGTTGGTTTTAAAGACTACTTTGTCGTGGGTAGTGTTGGTAAGGAAGGGAAGAGTGGTGGTTTGGCTTTGGGTTGGAAAGCAGATGTTCAGATGAGTATCTTGGGCTCTTCTCAAGCTCATATTGATGCGGTAGCAGGGGCGGAGCTATGTTACGGTCCGGCGGGGTCCGGACCCCCCCCCCCCCCAAGCTTTGTGTAAGATATACAAATATATATGCATGCTGTTAATCAATCTGAGAGAAAAACATTCTCTTCTTGTAGCGGACCCCCCCCCCCCCCCCCCAAAAACCACATGATGATCAATCCCTGTATAAAAGTGTAATAAAATAATCAAAATAATACAAATCAATGACATATTAATTAAAAATTTAATTACCTTTTTTCATTCTTAGCGTTGGTTTTTTTTAATTTTGAAGCAAGAGTTGTATATGATTTTGTTTCTAAACTATAAATTCCTTATGAATTATATTGTATATAATTATTTATTTAGTTTTGGAGTAATTTTTTTTTAAAAAAATTCTATCTCGAGTTCTGGACCCCCCTAATGTTTAAATCCTAGTTCCGCCCCTGTGCGGTAGTAAGGTGGGAGAATATTCTAGTTCTAGTTAGAATAACAGGTTTTTATGGTAATCCGGAAACCTCACTTCGTTTGGTTTCTTGGGAGTTTCTTCGAAGAATTGTTGCCATTGTCACTGGACGTTGGTTAATTTTTGGAGATTTTAACGAACTTCTAGATGCAAGTGTGTTAACGTTAGTGATCCGTGGGATCTCTAGTTAGCTTTAGAGAGAGAGGGAGAGAGAGAGAGAGAGAGAGTGACACAAGATGTATAGTGGTTCGTCTCCCGCCTTAGCGGGAAACTACGTCCACGTACTTGAAAGCTTATACTAGTGTGTTGAGCCTTGCGGCCCAAGAGGGTTTACAAAGCATGTAATGGGATGTTGAGTAAGTGGGAATGAGTCTCCTTTTATAGGGGAAGGAGGCTCCCTCATTTACATTTTCTTAGATGTGGGACTCAAAGTTACTATTCTAGTCTAGAAAAGCATATTGTGGAGGCAACTTGGCAAGGCCGGAAAGGTGGCTTCCCGGCGACGGATTTGCGACTTCCGGATACCGTAGCGTAGCTTGAACATAGGGCTACAAGATGCAAGTAGCGGTTGGGCCTCACCATGGCTTGTGGGTGTCCCAAAGAGGGTGTTAATTATGCTTGGTGAGATAGCAAACTAGCCTTGCTAGTAAAGGTATCTACAAGTCCCCGAAGTCCCCAAGTAAGAGAAGCTTCTTGGTTGGGGAGTTATACACATGATGTCACCAAGCATAAGTAACCGGGCGGTACGGAGCCCCTACAAGTCCCCGAACTCCGTAAGCAAGAAGGGACTCGTTAACCTGCACGATAAAGACAAAAAATAGGCATATGTAGAATGCTTGTTGCATTGGGCAACAAATGTGAGTTGCATTGATATGCGTTGGCATATACGAATGTATGAGGTGCGTGATACATGGTCGTGTGAGCATATGGATTGCATATGATAAATGTGTGACGCGCGCAAGGAGACGAACGAGGTCGAGTTTGACGGGGTTACACTCGTGAGATGTAAGTTGCATGAGTGCCGCGAAGGTATACATTTGTAACTCATGAACGATGACAGCGCGTACGGTTGTGTCTGTTTGGTTTTCGCTTGTATTAATGGAACGCGAAAAGAATTTGATTTGTCGCGGTCGGTAAACGACAAATGGTAGAAAAATTCAATGTTCCATTAACGTGTGGTGTGTCGAGTAGACATGAGCGTAAAGCTCGAGGATTGCCGGGAAGGCATGAGCGGAAAGCTCGTGAGCGGGAAACTCGGGGTTGCCGGGAAGGCATGAGCGGGGAGCTCGTGGGTTGCCGGGAAGGCATGAGCGAGAAGCTCAAGGGTTGCCGGGAAGGCATGAGCCGAAGCTCGTGGGTTGCAGGGAAGGCATGAGCGAAAGCTCGGGGTGCCGGGAAGGCATGAGCGGGAAGCTCGTGGGTTGCCGGGGAGGCATGAGCAGAAGCTCGGGGTGCCGGGAAGGCATGAGCGGGAAGCTCGTGGGTTGCCGGGGAGGCATGAGCGGAAGCTCCAGGGTGCCGGGAAGGCATGAGAGAAAGCTCGTGATGCCGGGGAGGCATGAGCGGAAACTCAAGGGTTGCCGGGGAGGCATGAGCGGAAGCTCGTGGGTTGCCGGGGAGGCATGAGCGGAAGCTCGTGGGTTGCCGGGAAGGCATGAGCGGAAGCTCGTGGGTTGCCGGGAAGGCATGAGCGGAAGCTCGTAGGTTGCCGGGGAGGCATGAGCAGAAGCTCGGGGTGCCGGGAAGGCATGAGCGGTAAGCTCGTGAGCGGAAGCTCGGGGGTACCGCGAAGGCATGAGCGGTAAGCTCGTGAGCGGAAGCTCAAGGGTGCCGCGAAGGCATGAGCGGTATGCTCGTGAGCGGAAGCTCGTGGGTTGCCGGGGAGGCATGAGCGGAAGCTCAAGGGTTGCCGGGAAGGCATGAGCGAAAGCTCGGGAGCGGAAACTCAAGGGTACCGCAAAGGTGTGAGCGCGAAAAGTTCGGCGGTACCGCTGAGGCACGAGTGCGAAAAGCTCGGCGGTGCCGGGTGCCGCTGAGGCACAAGCGCAAAAGCTCGGCGGTGCCGCTGAGCGCGAAAAGTTCGGCGGTGCCGCTGAGGCACAAGCGCGAAAAGCTCGGCGGTGCCGCTGAGGCACGAGCGCGAAAGCTCAGCGGTGCTGCTAAGGCACGAGCGCGAAAAGTTCGGCGGTGCCGCTGAGGCAAGAGCACGAAAGCGCGGCGGTGCCGCTGAGGCACGAGCGCGAAAGCAGGCGGTGCCGCTGAGGCAAGAGCGCGAAAGCAGGCGGTGCCGCTGAGGCACGAGCGCGAAAGCAGGCGGTGCCGCTGAGGCACGAGCGCGAAAGCAGGCGGTGCCGCTGAGGCACGAGCGCGAAAGCCTGGCGGTGCCGCTGAGGCACGAGCGCGAAAGCAGGCGGTGCCGCTGAGGCACGAGCGCGAAAGCCTGGCGGTGCCGCTGAGGCACGAGCCCGGAGCTCGGTGTTGCCATGAGGCTTTAACGGGTAGCTCGATGGTGACGTCCTGAGGCATGAGCGTGGCCGTTGCTAATTATGCTGGGCTGTATGTATAAGTCCCCGAAGTCCCCAGTCAAGGAGGGTGTTCTTGAGGGTTGATACCAAAGCGTAGCTTTGTGCCGTATATCAAGCATAATTAGTGCGAGTGCGTCGTCCATCTAGAATTGGTTGGAGCGAACGTTTTTGCCCTTTCTGGTGGGCCCTTGCTAGGCCCTGCGAGGAGTCCCCCACTCCTGGCTATAGACCTCCGGATGGTCGGAAAATTGTTTGATGAGGGGAGCTGCGTTTAAGCAGTGGGCGTTAGGTAGCGAACCTAATCTTAGATACCCAAGCGTCGGGGTTAACTGCCGGATCAATGGCTGCCGTGGGTTGTGTTAACTAGTCCCTTACTGCAATGCCGCGTAGCGGTCATTGTTATTATGAGGCGGTGCCTTACCGCTTGGCGGTTGGTCGTAGACCATAGACTCGTAAAGTTTGTATCTGTATGAAAAATGATAAATACATAGAGCAAGTAATAATATTTTGTTTGAGTGTTCCATGTTTATTTAATTGAGTTGCAATTAAATAGAAGCATGGCATATGTGTATAGCATGTACTTGTAATGTATATCATTTTTGCATTTTTGTGGATATGCTAAAGGATCATTGAGATCGGTAAGTGAAGCATGGCATATCTAGCATGTGAGACCTAGAAAGTGTTGCCAAATCTACGAAATGTTGTAGGCATGCTTAAAAGTTATGGAAGCATGTAAAAATATATCAAGTGTGATATTCTAGAAGCATGCTTAAAAGTAGTGAAAGCATGTAACGGCTCTAATTGCGAGAGCGTAAAAGGGAAGATAGAGTTACTTATCTTATGCGGATTTAGAGCGAGTTGGAGTTGGAACTGATATAAGTACCCAAATCATGTTGGAGTTGTCCAAGCATGACGCTCCATTGCATCGGCGAAGCACCATAGTAGAAGGATAATGATTTTGCTAATTAGAGGGTTGATCGGTGATTATGCTTCCCTAATACAAGATAAAGTATAGATGATTAACATATAATCTTGTACACATGTTTGAATCACGTTGCATCACAAATATGTATGGTACTACTTGACATGAAAGACCTGAATTTCATGAGCATGTACAGATGCAAGTTTACATCATGTTTGAATTTGAGTGAAGTAGAAAGATGAAAATTGATCTAATGTGTGATCGTGGCATATTGAGCTTAGATAAGAGCATGGGTATATAGCACATATTTGTTACACGTGTGATTTTTTAACTGCTAGCTTATGAACCAAGAAGGTCGCACTTGAACAAGCAAAATAACTGAAATCCATGTTGATAAGCTAGTCTCACTGTGATACAGTTGATTAAGAGCATATATGGCCAATTGATATGCTCGTATAGAGAAGGCACGTGTATGCAGGCATGCATATATTAAAAAAGTAAGCTGGGTGCAATTTGTATGTGCCAATAACAATTAGGATATGATATTATAATCATGGGAGCATATGAATGAAAACTATGCATGCTTTTCCCAGAGGCATCATGCATGTCGTAGGTACACAGCCTAGCTTCTTCAATATGTAGTGGAGCATGTGCAAGTCAATTATGCGGCTGTGTTACTTGGGTATTGGCGGTCAAGCTAGTACAATACGTGTAGCATTACATAACGACACGTACACTGCCTGCCATTAGATAATGGGCTCATGTACAGAAATTATAATTTTTCCCTTTCGCAAAGTCATGGTACGTGGCGTGCATATAGAGCTTACTAAGCAGATAAAAGATGAAGGAGGATAAACTTAGCTTTATTGGTTGCTCGACCACCAGAGAAACCCAGCACCTTAATTCATAATTGAAAGCGGTGCTTTGCTCTGCTTGTGACAGCAAGCGGATGAGACTTATGAATAGGGGAGTTGCGTCAAAAAGAGACGAGCCCCGCTGGTGTACAATCTAGCGGTGTACAGTTCCGCTCAGTGGAGGCTTGTTGGAGTTAGGCTGGGGTGCTGGATGACAGGCCACTAGGCTCGCTGGCGGAGCCGCTGGATGGAAGGTTAGCTGGGCCGCTGGGTGGAGGTCGCAAGGCTTGCTAGCGGTGTGCCTGACAGTCGATCTCAATAGTTTTGCTTCCTCTTTCATTTAGCTTCTCGCACCGAGATGAAGAAATTGACGCTTGATGACAGCTGAGAAGATTAAACCTCCGTCAAGAAGCTCTACTCTAAGAAGATTGACGCTCCGCCAGGGATCCGAGCTCCGCCACGGATTGAGGCTCCGCGAAGGATTGAAGCTCGGCCACAGACTGAGGCTCCGCAATGGATCGAAGTTTGGCTGAGGATCTTGGCAGGGAATCAAGCCAAGAAGGCCGAGTGCCCAGAGCACATTTGTGGGTGTCCAGAGGTTGGCGGTGTGACTTCTCGGCGGTTCCTGCTAGCGGTGTTTAGTCCAGCGGAGACTTGGGTCAGCGGAGTAAGAGTTGGTCGGCGGGGGGATGGCCGTTTTAGCGGAAGTGGAAGTGTGACTCAGCGGAGGTAGTCCGGCGGAGTCAAGCTAGCGGGTTGGCTAGCGGCTTGGTCAGCAGAGCACGATCAGCAGAACATGGCTAGCGGCGCTCTGGATCGACAACTAACGGAGGGAGGAGGCCAGCGGAGCTTGTGGGTCAAGTGAGAGGACGGAGCCTTGCTCAGCGGAGCCTTGCTCAGCGGAGCCTTGCCGGCGGAGGGCTGCTCAGCGGAGGCAGTTTGCCTTTGATGGTTGTTAGCGGTGGACGTTTGCCGCTATTGTAGCTTTAGTGGAGGAAACTTGGTGGTGTGGTGAAGCCTTGGCCGGCGAAGGTTTGGCCAGCGGAGGTGGTTGGCGGAGAAATTTGCCGCTGATGAAGCTTAGCGGAGGAAGTTTGCCGGCGGTAGCTTTGGCCAGCGGAGGTGGTGCTTGGCAGAGCGGAGCCTTGGTGAAGCTTTGGCTGGCGATGACTGGCACTGAGGATGACCAAAGGATGGAACGATGATCAAAGGCCTCTGAATGGTTCAGCGGCATACAGTTCAGCAGTGACTCCGATGCTGAATGAAGAATGCCAAAGTGTCCAGAGCAAATGTGCAAATTTTTTTTTTTTTTTTTTTGGTGTAGGTCAGCGTTGCCCTTTCTGAGATGGGCGTTGACTGGAGTTGACCGGCCCAAAGTTGGCGTTGACCAACCATGTTCGGCGTTGACCGAGCGTTGACCGGACCCGATGGGTCAAAGTTCGTGATAGGTGACGAAACCTTTGTGTTGGCTTCCCACAGACGGCGCCAATGTTAACGTTAGTGATCCGTGGGATCTCTAGTTAGCTTTAGAGAGAGAGGGAGAGAGAGAGAGAGAGAGAGTGACCCAAGATGTATAGTGGTTCGTCTCCCGCCTTAGCGGGAAACTACGTCCACTTGAAAGCTTATACTAGTGTGTTGAGCCTTGCGGCCCAAGAGGGATTACAAAGCATGTAATGGGATGTTGAGTAAATGGGAAAGAGTCTCCTTTTATAGGGGAAGGAGGCTCCCTCATTTACATTTTCTTAGATGTGGGACTCAAAGTTACTATTCTAGTCTAGAAAAGCATATTGTGGAGGCAACTTGGCAAGGCCGGAAAGGTGGCTTCCCGGCGACGGATTTGCGACTTCCGGATACCGTAGCGTAGCTTGAACATAGGGCTACAAGATGCAAGTAGCGGTTGGGCCTCACCATGGCTTGTGGGTGTCCGAAAGAGGGTGTTAATTATGCTTGGTGAGATAGCAAACTAGCCTTGCTAGTAGAGGGGAGGAGCTGCCAGACCAGAGGTGCAAATAAGAAAGTTTAGGGAGGCCACAGAGGATTGCGGGTTGCAAGAAATTTTGTTTTATGGATCACCCTTCACGTGGTCCAATGGGCACACCTGGGAGAGACTTGATAGGGGGTTTGTGAATAAGGATGGATGGTTATTATGGCCTAATTTACACGAGTATCATATTGATGGTTATGCCTCTGACCATCTTGCTCTTATTTTCCATACTAATGGGGAGGGTTTGAAGAAGTTTCGGAAGAAGAAGCGGAGATTTATGTTTGAGCCAATGTGGGTAAAGGAAGAAACATGCCAGGAGGCTATAAAGGCAGCCTGGTCTTCAGAAGCAGTAGAGACTAGTCTGGAGAGTAAGTTACTGAATTTGGGTGATGTTCTTATGGCTTGGAATAACACTAGGCCAATAACCTCAATATACAACACTTTTTACACAACGAAAAAAAAAAATTTGTTGTGTGATGATGGAAAGTCAATCACACAACATGACTAAGAACCATACGTTGTATAAAGCCATAAAAATTTTGATGTTTTCATGGAGAAGGTGATTCCACAACACTGGCAAGAATATTTTGTTGTGTGAATGATTAAAAAAAGAGTGGCAGATTTCTCGCCTGGCTTGACACAAATTTGGGTCCAAATATGTACCACATTATACAACATCATGGTTATACCTGTTGTGTGATACTAGGTTGCAATTTATCATACAACAGTTTTGGACTTGTGTTGTATGATTAAATTAGAGATTATTGGCAATTCGATCTGGATGTGCCCCCAAATGCTACTCCTTCTACCCCAAAACGTACAATTTTGGAGAACTAATATAGGTCATGGTTTGAGGATCCTACAACGTAAAAACCTTATTTCTGTTGTCTGAATGAAACTTGTTTATCGTAGCACCAAAACCATTGTACATAGCACGGCTGGGCGGGAATTTTCCCTCCTTAGAACCTAAGCTGAAATTTAAGTTATAGACTATCAGACAACATATTGAGATGTGTTTGTTGTGTGATGCATTAATAAAAAATAAAAAGAGTGTTGGGTTTTGACTTGGACAAATTAATAACACACCCTTTTCTGACACAAAGAGAAATAACTTCTACCAAAACTAAAAACTCACACTCTCACCAGCCCCGCAACCTCTCACCGTAAACTGTCACCATTTTCAACTCACCACCGTAATCTCTCATCAAAATACCATCACCGACATCCTGCAACCTCTCCTCAGTTTGAGTATGGATGGTTCGATTCTACTCATCGGTTTGGGTTCGATTCTCCTCAGTTTGTATTGGGAAGAAGGTGGAGGAGAAAGGGGTTTTGATTAGGGTTCTTCATTTTGGGGATTTCTGAGCAACTCGATTTAGGGCTTTCTCGAAGCAATCGATTTGGTATGTTGGTTTTCGCCTTCTTCAGTCAAGGTTATTTGTAGTTTATATCTTCCGTGCTGGTTCGTTCTTTTCCTGTCTCTCTCGCTCAAAAAGAATTCACCTCTAGGATAGGATGAAGATACCCAATACAATTCATAGATTAGAAAAACAGTCTCTCTCTCTTCCTCCATTTGAAGCCTTCAGCTTTGTTTCTATTTTCTCTGGATCTGATTTGTAGCCAATTAATCTCCAGACCTCGACCAATCGTTAATTGAGGTTAGAAGTTGCTCGGATTTTGGTCAAATTAAAAACCCAAGCTTGAGCCCTTCGATCTCTCTCTTCGTCAAACCCTAAAATTTCATTCCCAGATGCCAAGTTTTCTGCCAGTCTAGTCCCTATCGAATCTATGCCTTATCTCCAGGTCTCCACAAAGGTAGTCTCTATTCCAACTTTTCCTTGTTCTCATGTTTATGAATTTGATCTATTTTGATTTGGGTTTTTTGGTGCAAAATGGACCCAGATGGCTTTGGAATCCTATACATTTGGATCGTACAAAATCGACAGCATGGAAGTGTTTTATGACACTAATCTATCGTATGCCTTGGTTAATTTGCGCTCTATTGTTTCTGGTACCGTTCTTACTCTCTTACACTTATTAGAAATTTAGAATGTAGAAATAAGTATAAAAGTTGCAAACTTGATGACCAATTTCCCTCTTTTCTCTGCATGTCAATTCCTTTTGTTTTTGGTTTGGATTGAAATGGTGTTTTGGGTTCAGTCAAGACATTGTTTTGCTTATGAAAGTTGGAAAATTTCTTTCTTCTAGTGACTTTTGGTTGCTTGTAAAGAATGGTATATATGTGTTGAACTACTTGATTGACTGGATTTCATTTTTGAGTATGCATATCCATTATAGAAGAAAAGGGTTCCTCACTATACTTGAATTTGGGTTTCTTTTGACACTGGAATGTAAGCAAATAATGGCCTGGTAGTTCCAATACTTAAGCACACACTATGCCAAAAAATGAATCAGACGACACATTTCCAACAACAGCGAAATTTTTAACTGTCGTCTGATTATATCAGACGACAGCAAGAATTATTCTGTTGTCTAAATTTTTGATTCAGTCAACAGTTATTACATTGCTGTTGTTCAATTGTCATTCAGACAATGGTTATATTTTGATGTTGTCTGAGTGAGTTATTTCAGACAACAGTTATTACATTGACTGTTGTGCAATTACTATTCAGACAATTGTGGTATTTTGATGTTGTCTGTTCAATCTAATTCAGACAATAGTTGTTTTTTGCTGCTTTATTATGTTGTATAACTCTCTTTCAGACAATGGCTACAGACAACAGTTATCTATTGATACTTTGCTATTGTGCAATTTGTATTTAGACAATGGTTGAGTTATGATGTTGTCTGACTGATTTTACTCAGACAACAGTTATTTAGTGCTACTTTATTCTGTTGTGCAAGTCTCCTTTAGACAATGACTTCAGACAACAGTTATTTTTTGTTGCTTTAATCTGTCGTGCAACTCTCCTTCAGACAATGGCTATGAATTTATGTTGTCTGAGTTCCACATTTAGTCATAACTCAATTTTTTGACTTCCTCCATTCCTTTGCCCGCCTATTTTTTGGCCAAAACTTAAATTTCCCCCTTTTCACAAAACTCCTCGTTTAAAGAAATAAAGGGTTCAGATTCCACCTCTTTCTTCTCTCAGAGGCGCATTCCGCACTTCTCTCTTCTATCTTTACTTCTTTCTTTCCAAGCTCCACTCCCGCAATTCCAAAACCCAATTTTCTCCTCAGTCCCAGACCCTCTACCAGATGATGTCCGACGAGCAACATTGGGATTCCAAATTCTCCGATCGGAATCTCCACTAGAAAGTCCACAAGCTCCTCGAATCGGCGCCGTTTCGGAATCCCAGTTAGGGAGGGCTAGTTTCTGGTGATGTAAAGCTCACGGTGGTGGCCAAGGACGGGTTTTGTTAACTGGTATTTCTCTCCTCGAATTTTCATGTTTTTGAAATCGATTGGGTTTTGGGTTTGATTGATTTTCGGTTAAATGGATTTGGGGATTGGGGATTTCATAGAACTCGATTTGGGGTGTTAGCTAGGGTTTGCTGTTAATTTCGATTTGGAAGTTACTGTTCTTGGCGATTTTCTATTTAGTTATAGTTGTTTCTGTTCAAGTCCTTATTATGGGTTAGAAGAGCTGATTGGTTGATTTATTATGCTTATTTTGATTCATTTTTGTTTTGGGTTGTGTTGATGTTGGTGGTACTTCCATCTCTAGAAGAGTCGCTGCTCTGCTTGTGCATACCCAGCTGTCCGCACCAGGAAATGTATGAAACCCTTCTCTCTCTGCTTTTGGTTCATGATTTTGTTCTTGTATATGGAATTTTGGTTGAGAAATTTGAGTACCCAGAAAAGGATTTTTGATTTTGATGAAGGTTTTGTAGTAAACTCATTGCATTTAGAATTGTTGTGGTTTTGGGTTTTTGATTGGTGTTTGGTGTTTAAAACAGTCAATTGGAGTGTGAAGGCCATCAGGAGGAAGACCACCGGGACTGGAAGGATGTGGTATCTGTGGAATGTCCCTCGCAGGTTTAAGAGCGGTTTCAGGGAAGGTGCTGATCCTTTTAGTTTTATACTCCTTGATGTATAGTTGTGAGCTAATCGGTGTACACGTTGGTTTTATTTTTGAGAGATTAATTGGTTTGTTTGAACAGGTTGGATTTAGTGATTTGTGACTTTGGATCTGGTTGGAAAGCCACTGATTGCATAGTGAGATTACATCCTCTTTAGATTAGGATGTATTAGGTTCCTACCACATTGTTATTGGAGAAGGCTTACTCAAGGAATTTTTGCCTTCACAGCCTTGTGCTTTCAAAGTATAATCCCAACACATGCTCAAGTGATTTTGTTTCTTTCTCATGAAGTCTCCTGCATCATAATTGATTTGCTGCAGCCTTGGAATGATGCTTTTGATAATATAACACACTTTTGATAAAAAGTGTGCCATTTTGTCTTGTGCACTTGATTAAAGCTTCAAACTTATTCTTTTGCAATTCCATCGCCACCACTTTCTTTTTGTTTTACACCATGACATGTTGCACCCAAGAATGCATAGCTGTCAGATTTTTGGGATAAATTTTAGACTGCCTCTTTGATTGTTGTGGTCTTCAGCAAATATAAAATTAATCCCGTGCACTCTATTTGTATTGAAACTAATTGCAAGGAGCAGCTTCTTTTCTTATTTGTTCTTCAGTAGCAGTAGTAACTTGTGGCTGGATTTTCTTTGTGAGTTCGGAACAATGACAGATGATTGCAGACTCAACATAGCTTGTATTAATTTTAACAGAAATGTTTGCTGTGCAGGTACAAGCAAGAGCAGTGATTGTAAGCACAGTAGTATCAAATTGGCCTCGAAGCTTTATTTTCATGTGTGCAGAAGATCATCTTTTGAGTCTCATAAGCCTTGAGTTGGAGTGAGTCTTTTGAATCTTTTAAGATGGTATGACAACCACTTAAATTTGATACAGTAAAGCACTTCACTCAAAAAACACTCTTGCAGAAAGCACTTCTATTAATATGCAGAAGGTTCTTTCATGTTTTTATTTCAATTTTCTTTCCACATTTTCTTGCTTTTAAGTCAAACTAATATTACTTGTGAATTTAACATTGCAGAAATCTGACTATGAATTCATCATGGTGAAAAAAAAGAAATGGATGGTCTAGTCTTTGAAGTCTGAGGCTGATGATCAGTTCTTCCAAGGCCGTATTTGTTAGTTGCGAATCTTCATAACAAGCTTGGAGAAGCAAATCAAGAGTATTGTGTGCAAGATGATTGATAAAATGGTTCAATAAGGTTTTGTAGAAGCCAACTGCAATTGAAGACTAGGTTATTGCACTATTGAGCTGTGATGATGAGATTGTGAATGTTTTGGATGTTTAATCAATGAATGTATGTTTTGGATGTGTTGTCATTTTGTTAGGTGCCATATATGCAGAATGTATGCCTAAAGACTCCCAGACCATTCGACCATTCTATTCCAACCAAACTATTGTCTAACAAATGAACATCATAAAATGGAATGCAAAAACTGTTGTATGAACCACCTAATTACAATACTTTTCAAACATATTCAATTGCCCAATTAGAAAACACACAACAACAAAATAGCGTATTTTGTTGTATCAAATATAAACAGACAATGGTTTTCTCAATTTTCTGTTGTCTTACTTAAACAAACTCAACATAATTAAGTTAAATCCTGATATAGAAGATTGATAGAGACAATAGTTTATGCACAACGCTTGTTGTCTGACTTCTCTTCACAAGTTGCTTTCCGTTAGACTCATGTTGACAGACTTTGCTTTGGACAACATATATGACATCAAGTTCAGTTGTTCTTTCTGGTGTTCAGACAACAGACATTTACATGCCTGCTCTCGTACAAAAGCAAATCAGACGACAGATTTCTGATGTTGTCTGATTCTCCTATCAGACGGCATGAGTATTAACAACAGCAATTTGGCCTATCAGACGACAGTGAAAAACTGTCGTCTGATTCATTTTTTGGCATAGTGACATACTGGGTGGGCCATGTTGAACATTCTACATGTGTGTACATCTACCCTATCGTTGTCGGATTTCCTTTTCAGTCAACTACTCTTAATTGCTTCTTTGATTTGCTACTGCGTTTGATTTGTAATCCTATTTTGTAATGACGTTCTTATGCCTCAGTTTTTCCTTAAAGCAAATCTAACTGTGTGTTTAATTCCCACAGAATTTTATCATCAAATACTTGCCAAGGCTTTAGCCCATTTCTTTCAATCGAAATTTCTGATCTTAACTTGGTCAAAGCTTAGGTAAGCTTCTCTGCTATTTTAATATGATTCCCAATTTTGTGATGATGATATATTCATATACCTAATCATAATACCCCTCCAAACAATCATCCACGGTGAATGGCTTCATTTTATGGATATTTAGTTGAAGATAGTGTTTTGAGGTTCAATTGTGGTGTGAGTTTTAATAAGTTTGCTGAGGATAATGATTCAATCATAGTCTTATGATTCTGCATATGCCATGTATAAGTCAGAGGGTAATCCATGCTCAAGAAAAAAAAAATTAAAATAAATAAATAAAAGATTAGGTTATGTTATGCTTCGGGGATAAGGTGTATGGGGCAACCCAATGTAATTGAAGTGTTTTGTTCTTATTTTGATTTATATATTTTTTTAATTTTACAAAGAGAAACTACATGTCTTATTGGGTTTTGGTTTGAGGCAAGTTGGTATGTTTACCAATTCTTGAGCAATTCTATTTACCAATTAATTGATTAGGTATATATATGATTATATACACTCTCATACACACAAGGTTCGATTCTGGGGCATATATTTTAAAAGTAGGTTGTTAAAGTTGTATAGACTTATTGTGATGCCAGAGGACCAGCATCAGTAATGTGCTGGGGAGATCTAGGAAACTTGCATAAACCAAAGAGCAACATTTTTTAATCAAATGTACCAATTTCCCTTGCTACTTTTGCTACCAAAAGTGACAAGCTTTTCCGGAAGATTAATTCTACTGGTTTAGACAAAGCAACCAAAACAAATGTATTTGCTTGAGAGAAGAAAAGCTTTTCCAGTTATGTAATTGTATAGTTGCTATATGCTATATCATTGTGTATTGAAGTTAAATGGTTGTTCAGTAATAGGAGCTACGGGATGCTGTTGAGTGGTAAGTTGTTTAATTCCTTGTAGTACGTTGTTGCTGTCAAGTCTGTTTGATACGTACTTTGATATTCTTTTGTGGTACTTAAGTAACAGAAAGTTCTGCACATCACAATGCAGTCCCGCACTTTCTCCTCAACCCCTCTATTTTAAATTGCCAATCACTCAATCATCCAAAATTCTGAGATCAGTTAGTTGTGGCCTTCCATTGCCAATCCCTCCTAATTGCATTACAGGATGAGGATTGTCAAGCGGTGGATTACACCATAAAGGAAATTTCAGAGGCAATATTTTGGAAATTTAGACCTCCAAGACCTGATGATGATCCCCCAGTAGGCTTTATGCTTCTAAAACTTGGAGGCTTAAAACCATAGGTAGGTTTAAAATTTTTATTCAAATACAAATTTTGAATACGTAGTATGGAATTTATTACTTTCAATTCACTTTACAAAGAAATGCTCTAATTATGTATTTTCTGTAGGAACAAAATGTATCCAGGCTACATTTATAAACCACTTTGAAGCTTCAAGGACCAAGAATGGCATTGGAGTTATCAAGATGATTAAGTGCTACATAGGTATGCTTGATAGTTCAGTATCACAAAGAACTTTAAGTTCTTTGTTAATATGTGTTTAAAACTGGTATTGATGATATATGATTATATATGCTTTCTCTCTTCATCAGATCATATCTTAAAGCTTTTGTATGTTATATTAATGTCTATCTCTTACTAGTCATTTCTTATATTTTTACTAATGATACAAGGATATTGGGTGTTGTACCGTAATGCGCCACTGACTGTTGTTGGTTGCTTATTTGCTGATCAACTAAATGTTCAGTAACTCCTTGACATTTTGCTGAACTAATTCTAGGTAGGATGGATTGTCAAGCGGTCGTACACACCGCAAAAAACTTGGTACCCAGTTGACTCGTTGAAGTGTCTCTTACCTAAATCTAGGTACATGTTAACAGTTTCTTAAGTAATCCAAATATAATGGTAAGCTCGGGTTTAGTATCTGATTTTCTTGGCATGGGTTTTGTTGTCTTAGGCTGAAACTTTTTGTTGAATGGATGCCAATAGCTAGAAAAGAACTTGGAAGCTATTTGTGCAATCTCCATCTTAACAATAAGCAAGCAACCAGGTAAAGCTTATTCTGAAATATGTACCTTCTAATTGTCAAATATAATCTAGTTTTGATATGTAATTTCCTTAGCATAGGTTTTCTCGTCTTTGGCTGAAGCAATTGTTGAATAGATGTTCATTGGTAAATGGGCCTTGGAAGCTGTTTGTGCAATCTGTATCTGAACAATCAGCAAGTAGCCGGTAAATGTTGCTCTGAAAGATTCGGTGGACATCCTCTTACTCAAACAATGCGAACATCACCGTCCCAGGTAAATAAATATATGGTCCACATCCATGGTACTCCTTTCTGTTAAGCTAGCTACATGCCCATATTGTCTGACCTTGATCAAAATCAGTGGCCTAAGAATGCAAATACAGCATTGCATATATATTTTAGTTACAGATTCATGTTATAGATTGAGTTTTAGTCTCCGAAGCTTAATAAGTGAATTTATACTAGGATAAGAAATTTGAACATACGAAATCATTTGTAATAAAAGGTGGTTCAGTTATTGGAGCTGCAGGGTTTATTTTGGTATGGACGGTATGGCGTGTTGCTTCTTTCCTGGTAAATCATGTCTGGTGTGTCTCAGCAATTTTGTTTTGCTTATTTTACTTTTTCCATCATGATTAATTACTGGTGGGTTTGGTATTTGGTTTTCTTTTGTGGATTGAATGAAGATGGTGATGGTCCTAATGGATATGCACATACAGGTAAATTTTCCCATGTTAAATTCTAATAATTACATAAGAGACATCATTGAGGATAAAGACCTGACATTGTTTCCAAGAAAGGTAAAAGTGTAGTTTATAAATGTAGTCACGTTAACTTGGTTTATATTGACTCTTTTATGTCCATGCAGTGGGAGAGGAGAGGCAACAGTCAATACACCCAAGCAGACATAGATATGATGAGAAATGAATGGGCAAAATATGTCGTGAAGGCGTATGTGTAGGAGCTAAAGGAAAGCATAAGAGGAAGTAGGTTGTTGCTGAAGGAAAGCATCATTTTTGTGCTTCTCTGCTGGAACAATATTCATTCACTGTGTGGCATGTTTTGTAACAAATAGTTTGTATTTGTATCAGCTTTTGATGTCCCAAGTAGATTGGCATGTATTTGAATGCTTTTCTTCTTTCAATGTTGGCTTGGATGATTGGGAAATCCTCCCTTTTAACATTTGAATGCTTCCTTCAAATAGTATGAGTTGGATTACTCATTTCATAGATTCCAGTGTCTTTTCTTTACAATTAGTCACTGTTCATTAGGTAAAATGGAGCATTATTATCAATGCACAAAATCCAGAAAAGACGATTATCACACAACAGAATTTCTAATGTTAATAATGTTGTCTGAAGTAACAATTTGGATGTTCACATAATGAATCCTTATATAACCATACAACGGTTTTAACAAACATACGTTGTCTTATTTACAATCACACAACTGTAATAACTAGAATACGTTATCTAAAAACTAACACACAACAATAAAATTTCCAAAAGTGAAGTGTGAGGATAACTCATACAACAGAAAAAATAAAATGCTGTTGTCTGATTCGCCTTTCATACAACGCCTCGGAAACAACATTCGTTGTGTGAATGATGCCAATGACATGTGTAGCATGACTGCACGGCAACTTTGGCTGCCATCTGCCGAGAGAAGGCACAACACTTTTAACCAAATAAGTGTTGACTGTTTGTGTTTCATACAACGGGTTTCCACCGTTGTGCCAGTTTTCATCACACAACGCTCCGATACACAACGGAGATCTTTCAAATCACACAACGAATTTGGTCCGTTGTCTGTTAGCTTTTTTGGCCTAGTGTAAGGAACATATTGGGAATGTGCCTAGGAGAATTAACAAGCTAATTAAGGAAGGAGTTAGATGGTATTCCCTTTGATCATCCTGTGGATTCGGTTCAGGAGGATAGAAAGAAGGTTAAAAAAGATCTAGAGAAGTATGTGGGTTATAATGAAGACTTATGGAGGCAAAGATCTCGGGTGGAGTGGTTGAAAGAAGGTGATTGCAACACAAGGTTCTTCCATAATTATGCAAAATTCAGAGGATGGAAGAATAGAGTTAGTGGTGTGGCATATACTAATGGAGTGTGGCAAGACCAAGTTTCGAGTATTTACGAGGCCTTTGTCAATTACTTTTCACATTTGTTTGCTACTGAAGGTTGTAATCACTTGGAGCTTATTTTAGATGCTATACCCACTGTTGTATCGAACCTGATGAATGATATTCTGTTGCAGCCTTTTAGGAGGGAGGATGTTGAAGCTACTTTGAAGCAAATGGCACCTAATAAGTCACCGAGAGCTGATGGCTTATCTGCGTTGTTTTACAAGAATTATTGGCATATTGTTGGGGATGAAGTGTCGTATTTTTGTCTGAAAGTTCTTAATGAAGGGGCAAGTGTGGAATCGATTAATCAGACTCTAATAGCTCTAATTCCGAAGATTGAGCACCCGCACTGTGTTACGGATTTCAGGCCTATTAGCTTATGTTAATTATGTTCTCTACAAGTTGATTTCCAAGACAATTGTGAATAGAATGAAAGGTTTACTGCCTTCTATCATCTCACCGTTTCAAAGTGCGTTCGTCCAAGGTCACCACATTCATGATAATATAATAGCTGCTTTCGAAACAATTCATACCATAAGAGCTCAGAGAAGTACAGCTGATCCGAAATTGGTTCTTAAATTGGACATTAGCAAAGCATACGATCGGGTGGAGTGGGTTTATCTTCGTGAAGTAATGGGAAAGCTAGGATTTCATGAACAGTGGATCTCCTTGATCATGAGGTGCTTCGGTCAGGTTTTCTATTTTATGGGAAGGACAAGCTTATGGTAATAATTTCCTTCCGACTAGAGGGCTCAGACAGGGAGATCCCCGATCTCCCTATCTCTTTTTGATTTGCTCTGAAGGTTTATCTGGGTTGTTTCAAAAGGCTTGTAGAGAGGGTTTTATTGAAGGAGTCCATGTGGGGGGGGGGGGGGGGAATGCACCACCTGTTATTCATCTTTTATTCGCAGACGACAGTTTGATTTTTTCTACTATTAGGAGGGAAGTGGTAACGCATTTGAAGCAATGCCTTCTGTTGTACGAGGCTGCAGCGGGTCAGAAAGTTAATTTTCAGAAATCAGCCATCTCCTTTGGACCAGCAGTGGACGAGGGTGTTAGATCAAAAGTGGACTCATCACAAGTTATCCTAGAGTAACTAGGAAATCATCAAAAACATTAAATCGAATACAACATGGATTTGGAAAAGAATCAACCTAGATATCTAATGTGATAGTGTATTTATCATTGGATTAGGAATCCATTAATTGGACTACAAGAAAGTCCTAAACTGTGATGCATTAGGAATCTAAGATACAAGTCTTGTTCCATAAGGAAAACCTTTATGGGAGGATTCCTAGGACTTGAACTTATATAAATAAGAGGCTAGGGTCCCTGTTATCACCACCGTCTACAAGCATTGTGTTCTGCCCATTCAGAAGCTCCAGTTGGTGAATAGTAGAAGACTTCAACCTCGTCTTCATCCTTGTTTCTGCAGCTGCGACAATGGCTTCAACTTATGGTGTCAATGGTATGGTTGATCTCCTCAAGTAATTGTTGAACAAATATAATAGTGTGAGCTTGTTTGTAATTTAGTTTTACAATTGGTATCAGAGCTTAGGCTCACAAAATTGTTCTTCGGTTTATTTCGATGTGAAAATCGTTTTAGGTTTTCAAAAAAAAAAAATTGCTTTGCCATAAAACGGCCACGTTTTGGCCACCTTCAGAAAACCCTTTTGGCCTAAAAGCAATACAAGCTGATCCGAGGCCCAGACCCGGCCCCAAAACCTTCTTCAGAAACTAAAAGAAAGTGACCGTTATTGCAGCAAATTTGTAAAAATTGCAAAGATCAGGTTTTTCAGAAAATTCAGTTTTCGATTCAATTTTGTTTTATGGATTGTTGAGCACAAGAACCCTAGAAGCATTCCCGGCGTGCGCATAGGCTAGAGTAGATGGTGACCGGATGAAATTTATATTTCTTGGATGCTTCTGTGCCTTGTGAAATTGGTTTTGTGTTTGCATATCTGTGTTACTTCTGCTTGTGAACTTATATGCTTGTTTGAGATGAATTTTTGAGTTTTGTATCTGTGTTTTGGTATAACAATGTATGCAGAAATCTCCCAAATTTTTTTTGGCATTGTTAAAATTTTACAGGTACAAAGAGCTTAGTTTCTTATAAAGATCTTTGATCCGGATAGAAAACAAGTTTACAAGCTCGTTTTGGTTTGTGTTTTCTGTAGTTTTGAATGAACATATTGCACAAAGCATTCTTCATTAAATCTTGCAGAAAACCTTAAGTTAACAAACCAGAAAATTGTATCTTGTATTTTAAAATTATGCATATATATAATTTTGCTTCCAAAGAAGTAGTACAGTATGATTTTAGAATGCATATAGCAATATGCATATATGTTCTTTTCAAATATGGATACTTAGAATTCAAATTTTTGTCTAAAGATGTGATTTGTGTTCTTTGGATAACTTGAACTGAATAAATGTGGCATATTGATTTGGAACCTTCAGAATATCATGTCTTCTGCTCAAAAGTGATGCATGCTATTAATTTTGGTTAAAGGGCTATTGATATGTGATATTGCTTGTGTTTTGTTTTCTGTTTGCATTGTTTTTGGTTTTAATATTGCTTGAAGTTACAGAAAACATAAAACTTAAAATTTTAAGAACTTTACAGATGGAAAACTTACAAAGCTTTATTTTGTTTTGCTCTTTAGGAATCCCTACTGTGACCTTGAACACCATTAAGCTCCTAACTGGCTATAACTACAAGAAGTGGAGAAACCAAGTAGATTTTTACCTGAACCAGAACATGGACCTTTGCATAACTGAGGATGAACCTGAAAAGCTTACTAGTGAAAGTTCAGATGAAGAGAAGAAATATTTTAAGGAGTGGCATAGGGCTAATAAGATGGCAAAGAATGTTATTAGGACTACCATGTCAGACACAGTTAGAGGCAGTATAGAAGAACCTGATCTAGCCATGGATTTTTTATATGCCATTCATGATATGTACCGGGAAAGTGATACGGCTGAGGCAGCTAGGCTGGCAAAGGAATTTAACGACCTTAAGTACACTAGAACAGGAAAAGTGAGAGAGCATATCATGAAGCTTATTGAGATTAATGCTCAGCTAAGGGACCTCAACATGGGGGTCACTGATGATTATGTAGTGCACACTGCACTGCATTCCTTGCCTAATAGTTTTAGCCAACTAAGGACCAGCTACAATGCTCAGAAGGGAAAATGGAGCCTCAAGGAGCTGATTGCCATTTGTGTAGATGAGGAGGACAGAATTAGGAAGGAGAGAGAGCCGAGCACCTCAGTGAACCTTGTTGAGAAGCCTAAGAAGAAATACCAGAACCAGTCTAAGCTCAAGCCTACCAAAACCATCTTCAAAGGATCTACCTCAGGAGTAGCTAAAGCCAACAAACCATTTAGGTTCAAGTGCTATTTCTGTAAGAAAATAGGGCACATGAAGAAAGATTGCACAGGCTTTAAGAATTGGTTGATCAAAAAGGGTAATTTCTCTAACTCACTGTTTTCTTTAGAAATTAATTTAGTTAATGTTGAACCAAAAACTTGGTGGATTGATTCAGGAAGCCCCTTACATATTACTAATTCTCTGCAGGGATTCATAAGGAAGAGAGTCCCAAGAAGTAATGAAGTGAACCTGTGTGTAGGCAATGGCATGAGAGTGGCAGTCAAAGCTATTGGAACCTTAAAATTAGATCTTGGTTTAGGAAAGTTGTTAGTTTTGGATAATGTTTATTATGTACCTTCCATGAGAAGGTATTTAATTTCAGTTTCTCTTTTGGTTAAATCTGGATGTAGACTTCTTATTGACAATAATGGAATTATTATTTCTAAAGATTCAGTTCAAATTGGTTCTGGTGTTATATTGAATGATTACCTACAGTTAAATTGTTCACACAGTCAACAGGAAATTTCTCTTGTTGAAAATAATAACACATCGAGTAACACTTTAACTGGTGTTAAAAGAACTAAATGCAATGAAAAGTCTGCATATTTGTGGCATAGAAGACTTGGCCATTTATCAAAAGAGAGATTGAAAATTTTGGTTAAAAACAATATTTTGAATGAACTTGATTTTTCTGATTTACAAGATTGTGTTGAATGTTTTAAGGGAAAAATAACTAACTTAAGGAAAAAGACTGCATACAGAAGCCAAGCACTTTTAGAGCTCATACATACTGACATTTGTGGTCCATTTAGAACTCAAACGATCTGTGGAAATGTGTATTTCATAACCTTCATCGATGACTTTTCTAGATATTGTTATGTTTATCTACTTTCAGAAAAATCTCAAGCACTTAAAGCCTTTCAAATATTTAAGGCTGAAGTAGAAAAACAACTAGAAAAGAAATTCAAAACTGTTAGATCAGATAGAGGTGGTGAATTTTATGGAAAATACACAGAGAGTGGACAACAAAAAGGTCCTTTTGCCTTGTTTCTGCAAGAACAAGGCATTAAGGCTCAATATACCACACCATATAATCCTCAGCAAAATGGTGTGGCTGAGAGAAAGAATAGGACACTTTTGAATATGGTCAGGAGCATGATGTGCACAACAGGCCTACCTAAGTTTCTATGGGGTGAAGCTTTAAGGACTGCAAACTATGTTTGCAACAGAACACCTAGTAAAGCTGTAGAGAAAACTGCTTTTGAGTTATGGTGTGGCAGAAAGCCTAGCCTCCACCATTGTCATGTGTGGGGATACCCTGCAGAAGCTAGGATTTACAATCCAAACATTAACAAACTTGATCCTAAAACTGTAAGTTGCTATTTTATAGGTTATCCTGAAAAATCTAAAGGCTATAAAGTTTATGCAGCTCAACACTCACCAAGAATTTTTGAAACACATCAAGTAAAATTCTTGGATGAGAAAATTCACAATACAAGTCTTGAAGATTTATCTTCCGAATTTGAAGAAATTGTGGAAAATGAGCATACTGAAAGTATATTGCCTATAGTTCATGATACACAAGCAGCCATTAGTGTTCCAGAAACTCAAAATGCACAAGGTCAACTTGTTGGTCAAGAAATGCATTTTGCAGATGATCAAGCTAACCCTGAACCCTTACCTGATCAACCACAGCCTGTAGAACCTCAACATCAGCCTGCAGAACAACACCAAAACATGAATCCCTAATTAAGAAGATCTAATAGAGCAAGGAAACCAACTTATGGGGGGGGGGGGGGGGGGGAGATTATGACTACATTGTTTATTTGCAAGAACATGAAGTTGAAATTGATCTTGCAGATGACAATGATCCAGTCACTTTCAATCAAGCTATTGAAAGTAGTCAGTCAAGTGAGTGGAAACAAGCTATGGAAGCTGAGATTGAGTCCATGAACCACAATGCAGTTTGGGATTTAGTGAAACCTGACCCCAAACAAAAGGCTATAGGCTGCAAATGGGTGTTTAAAACCAAGAGAGATGCAAATGGGAATATTGAGAGACATAAAGCTAGGTTAGTTGCCAAGGGTTTCACACAGAAGGAGGGTATTGATTTTATTGAAACTTTTTCCCCAGTTTCAACCAAAGATTCCTTTAGGATCATTATGGCACTTGTAGCTCAGTTTGACATGGAATTACACCAGATGGACGTCAAGACAGCCTTCTTGAATGGAGAACTCGATGAGGTTATTTACATGAAGCAGCCTGAAGGGTTTATAGAACCAGGGACAGAAGACTTAGTCTGCAAGCTAAGAAAATCCATTTATGGTTTAAAACAAGCTTCTAGACAATGGTATAAAAAGTTTGACTCTGTGATTTCTTCTTTTGGATTCACTGAGAATTTAGTGGATGAGTGTGTTTATCTCAAAACATCTGGAAACCAATTTATATTTCTGGTACTTTATGTTGATGACATTTTGTTGGCCAGTAGCAATTTAAAGCTACTTAAAGAAACCAAAGCCTTTCTGTCAAAGAATTTTGACATGAAGGATTTAGGTGAGGCATCATATGTACTAGGAATAGAAATTATAAGAGATAGGGCACAAGGTTTGCTAGGATTATCCCAGCAAAACTATATTGCTAAAATTCTGAAAAGATTTGGCATGGAGACTTGTGCATCAGGGGAGGTTCCAATGTCTAAGGGAGATAAGCTCACTAAGAAACAAAGTCCAAAGAATGAAGTAGAAAAGGTGGATATGGAGTCCAAGCCTTATGCAAGGCTTGTTGGCAGCCTAATGTATGCTCAGGTCTGCACTAGACCTGATTTGTCTTTTGCAGTTGGTATTCTTTCCAGGTTTCAGTCTAATCCAAGTCATGAACACTGGGTAGCTGGAAAGAAAGTACTCAGGTACTTGCAGAGGACTAAAAACCACATGCTTGTGTATAGACAAGTGGAACAGTTGAAGCTTATAGGATACACAGACTCAGACTTTGCAAGAAATTATCCTGATTCCAAGAAATTGACTTGTGGATATGTTTTTATGCTTGCAGGAGGGGCTGTTGCTTGGAAAACTATGAAACAAACCTTAGTGACAACATCTACAATGTAGGCAGAATTTATTGCAGTATATGAAGGAATGTGTGAAGGGCTATGGATTAGAAATTTCTTGATGCAGACTAGGATTTTAAGTCATATAGTTTCTGATGCTCTTATAATTTATTGTGACAATGAGGCAGCTGCGTTCTTCAGTAAAAACAGTAAAAGGTCAAATAACTCAAAGCATATTGACCTCAAGTATTACAGTGTGAGGGAGAGAGTCAAGCATGGTGAAATTTCAGTATTGAGTATAAGCACAGACTTTCAGCTTGCAGATCCATTCACTAAGGCATTGTTAGTTGCAGCCTTCAAGAAACATATTGAGAACATTGGTGTTTTACCTAGTTTAGGTTCTTGAGTTCAGTGGGAGCCTATTTAGTACACTACAAAAAAAAATTCAATTTGCCACGGCGCAAGGTCGTCGCCAAAAGCCAAATTGCCGTCGCAAAAGACCAACGGCGACGGCTAGGCGACGGCAAAATTGCCGTTGTCGTTGGTGGGGTCGCCATTGCTATTTGCGACGGCAATTACGCCGTCGCATGATTTTTGGCGACGGCATAATGGCGACGCCATCAACAATTTTGCCGTCGCCAAAGGTCATTGGCGACAGCAACATTGCCGTCGCAAAAATGCATATTATTGATTAAAAAAAAACCTGGCATGCAAATTTGCATACCAGGTTTTCTATTTTGAGCAAAAGAAGCCATATAAATCATAATTTCATATGTTTTTTTCACATTATTTCTATACATTTCATACAACTTCACCAATCTTGAAAATACAAAAACATTCAAAAATTAAAATACATAATGCTGACGCTCAGTAGGCTAAGTATCATGACCTACATAATCAGAATTCAAGCGCATAAGTTCAACCGCATTGGTATTCTTCTTTGCTTCATTCATTCATTGATAGCTATGTTCTTCTTTGTGTCTATCTCCTTCTCCACCACTCTTCTTCTCTCTATAGCAATAGGTCCTACACTGTAAAAATTCAGTTCTTGTAAACAAAATCAGTAGATTTAAGACAAGTATTTGAAAATGTGAAACTTGTGATTCAACAAAATTTGCATAGAGAGACTTGGATTTGATGCCACCACATATAAGGAGAGACTTGAACACATTGACAATATTGCAGATAAAAAACATATAAAACTGCTTCATCTTAGGCAGAAGTGTCATACTAAGACAAAAGGCATATAAAATTAACCAAAATGAAATAGCACTAGAGTTTAAGCTATAATTTGAACTCCTAAATTCATATCATGAGAGAAATTGAAGTAGCATTATCACTTAGACTTTTCAGGGTACAAAACTGAGCATAACTGAGCAATATCCTTGACTAACCAGTAACCAAAACTGAGGATAAGTCATTAACTCATAACAGGGCATACCAAAACAGATGCAATTTCATACTCGTGTATTGGTTGCCAAGAAAATTTGTATTCAGTAACCAAGGCAGTTAGTATTCAGTAACCAATTAGTATGCATTTACATACCATATGTCCATATAAGATACAATTAGTTTCCAGTATGCTATTGTCCACAATTGTATATCAGATACAATTTCAATTCCCACACAATTTCATATTATCCAAAGCAGGAAATGACAATGTAAACTATTATCCAGAGCAGGTAATGGGTAACTATTTTACAAATTTTGACACAATGTGGAATTTTGGATGCGAACAAACAGAAACCAAGCATTTTAAGGCACCTGAATCTGAATAAACAACCTAACCGAAGAAACATGTATGCCTTCAAATTTAAAGTAAAAATTGATATCAAATCGATAGTAAAAAAAAGCATATGAAAGGGAATAAACCTGGATGGCATTGGGATCCTTAACATTATTAGGATCTCTTGAGAGATGAATGCTTGCACCAAGATATAAATCTGGCACCTCACTGATCTCGTCCTTATTGACTGGGTTTTCGGATGGACCGTCAACCTGATTTTAAGTTTCGTCAACAGCCCTTATGTTAGACAACCCCCACGACGCATCTTGTGCATGACTCTCATCATGAGCTGCACGAAGTAAATCAGTTTCAAACTCTTTAGAGTCATAGGAACAAGTTTGAAGTTTTGAAATTGAGCAGAAGTTCAACTCTAGAAGAGTGCGCTGGGTTAGCTTTCGTTATTAACATAATGACCACCCAAAACAGGTAAACAATTTAACCAAGACTACTAGCCAAATAAGCAAGGAAAACACAAAGGGTAAAAATGTTCCTTACCCTCCAGCATCACTTAATATTAGAAATTGTTTACGGAATTCTAATTCACCCAGAGCTACTAAGTGTGCTTCTCCATGGTCTCCAGGTTCCTCTATAACTGAGGACCTAGTGATACTCTCACCTGCTGCAGCAGCACACTCACACTGAGCCAGCAATGAATTTAATATAACATTATAATCATAATAACTACCAGCTACAATGAAATGGATGAAACTGAGAAAGTTAGAGCATGACGGACCTTGAAACCTCTCATGAAGTTGTACAGGAACATCAGCAGACAGTCTCTGATATGGAGAAATTCAGACGGCTTTTGATGGAGAACTGATTGTCCTTGAACAAGTGTTCGATCAGTACAACAAACATTCACAAGAAACAAAACTGTCTAGTTAATGAAAGCATTGGTACACATAATGAAATCATATCATTATTAACATTACACTTCATGAAAAACAATAAAGTCAAAAGTAATTATAGAAAGACATTCTTCAGGTATTCATCTATGAAATACATAGATAGAAAATGGCCATCACAAAGGTTATGGAAATTAACTTCTTATTTATAGATGAAATGTTGATCAACAAACCAAACCTGGATTAAGTGATTGCCTGTTGCTCAGAATTCCAGAAAAAGGAATTTCCTTCAGCATTTGATTCAACCATTGCGCTAATCTTGCATCGCCCATCTGCCTTAATCAAATTTAGCAATTCATATACAAAAAGGTTAGGTACCAAAACAAACACACAAAAAAAAAAATAGAGATTGAAAGACGGGAAACAGAGAAATTCAAAGGGCCAATTATAGATATGTTAAATAGAAAACAAAAGCTTATTATAAGAAATGATCCTCCAATGCTTTCCATCATAACCAAAATTCTCCAGTAATTAAACTAGAAAGGATCCTCCAATCCAGTTTTGGCAACAAAACCTCAGCCTTGAGATTGCTTAATGTTCAAGGATGCTTTTCCGTCTTTGACAAAGTATCAAGTTTCCACAAGCATAAGATTGGTTATGATTTTTTATAGCTTGGCTCCTTTTACCCCAAGACCTTTTGATGTTTGTTGGCAAATGAACACATACAAAAAGAAAACAGAAAAAGAAACAAATGCAGCAGAGCAGAGAGAGATTAATCAAATTTATTGTAATGACCAAACAGATTGGCACATGAGTGAAACATGTGCATACATTTCCTAATCTTAAAGTAAAAAAATGATTCCTCATCATTATGAAACATGTCGACTAATCAAGCAATAATTAAAACGTATTCAAATATGAAGCAATTGGCTCAACAATCTTGATGGGTTTCTGAAACAAAAGTGAAACCTTAATCATATTAGACATTTGAATCCAATGTCAGCCATCAAAATCCAATCTGTGTACAAAGGAGAATCCAATGAAACAAAAACCATTCCAATACATAAACGAAAACAAAAATGAACAATAACCAAATATACTAAAATTCTCGTCTCATCTTCTCCAATCAGTTTTCCAGCACGTTGATTATCCTGATATCCCATTTACCCACACAAACAAAATTCCATAAAAAAAAAATTCAAGATCTGCAACCTGCAAGCCTTAAGATTGAAACTTTAAAAATATAAGAGATGAGAAACAAGAACCTTACCGCGAGCACCCAAGCTCTAGGCTCAGGCCCACTCCCCTGTCCCATCGAACGCCTTCGATCCCTGGTAGATCCAAACCTTTGCCGTCGTCCTCAGAGAACGCTACAACAGATCCGCCACTCCACCCTAAGCCAACCTCGAATCAACAAAGCCTCGAGGTTGTCTTAGGCCGGAAAATCACATGGCTTTTGAAACTCTGATCCAGGAAAGATATGGATGCGTTACAGTACCTGTGGCTCTGGTAACGAGGACGCGAGCTGGTTGTTTCGCCATGGATTCCGATGAAGAAAACGAAGCGATCTGAAAATGGTAGAAAGTTGGTTGGAGTTTGACCAATCTGCTGTGAAAGTGGAGGAGTGGAGGGAGGGGATCGGAAGGTATATAAAGGGAAAAGAGGAAAGTAAGAACGAGGGGATGGGGCTGCATGCACTCCGCAGAGAATATGACAGATCGAGAGGGGAAAATAGTTGAAGGAGGTGATGGAGAGAGGAAATCTATAGCACTCATCGGTATCGAATCGAGATGGACTCAAAGAAGGACGGCAAAGTAGAGAGAAAGAGAAGTAAAATCGTTTAGTTCAGATGCTAATCTTAAAGGAATAGAAAGCACGGGAAAATAAAAACATAAAAGCCACGGGAAGAATTGAAGAAACGCGACGGCATGAATGTCTTTACAGTCGCAAACTGTTAATATTTTACCACGGCTAACTCTTGCCGAAGTAAATCATTGGGTTTGCGACGCCCAATGGCGACGGCAGTTGTTACCGTCGCAAATATTTTGCACAATCGCGACCCCTCAAGTTTTGCCGTGGCGAAAGAGGAGGCTTTAGCGACGGCAATTGAAGGCCGACGCAAATTGGTGAAGCCATTGGAATTCTTTTTTGTAGTGGTAAGAGAAAAATTTTATGAGTTTTGTAATTTCTAAGTTCTTGTAAGTTTTCTGGTAGTTGTGAAATTCCAGTTTATTCATCATCACAACTTTATGTATTATTGAATTTTGATTATCAATAAAATTCTCGAGGTATTTCATTCAGTTTGTGTTGCTGCAGCTTTTATTTAAATTTTCTGTAATTTTCATTTTGTGTTCTTGATTTACCTTGATAACAGATGGTCTTGTAACTTCAGTGAACATGTTCTTTCAGTTTAAAGTACAAGCATTAAGACCATCAGTGTTTTTAGTTATGCTTGAGTTTCATTTTGAAACATTCAGTTGGACCATTTAGGTATATGATCTTCTGGTAATGCACAATGTTCATATACTGCATCATTTTGTTTTTAATAGCATATGCGGAATGCAGGAGCTTATGTTAGTGGTCTGGAAGTGCTGCATTTTTGTCAAAGTGTATGCTTTTCCTTGCTCTGCATAAGCTACTGCGTTTTGACCATGCTGAATGGATTTTGAGACTTTTCCTTATTCTGGTCCACACTTCAGTTGGTTGTAAACGAGTTGATGTTATTCAGTTTTGGTTGTCCTTGATAACCAGTGATAGTCCAAGTGGGAGATTATTAGATCAAAAGTGGACTCATCACAAGTTATCCTAGAGTAACTAGGAAATCATCAAAAACATTAAATCGAATACAACATGGATTTGGAAAAGAATCAACCTAGATATCTAATGTGATAGTGTATTTATCATTGGATTAGGAATCCATTAATTGGACTACAAGAAAGTCCTAAACTGTGATGCATTAGGAATCTAAGATACAAGTCTTGTTCCATAAGGAAAACCTTTATGGGAGGATTCCTAGGACTTGAACTTATATAAATAAGAGGCTAGGGTCCCTGTTATCACCACCGTCTACAAGCATTGTGTTCTACCCATTCAGAAGCTCCAATTGGTGAATAGTAGAAGACTTCAACCTCGTCTTTATCCTTGTTTCTGCAGCTGCGACAATGGCTTCAACTTATGATGTCAATGGTATGGTTGATCTCCTCAAGTAATTGTTGAACAAATATAATAGTGTGAGCTTGTTTGTAATTTAGTTTTACAGAGGGGGTTAAGTCTGATATTCAGGAGATGTTGGAAGTGCTTGTAGTACCATTTCATGAACGGTACTTAGGGCTCCCAACGGTGACAGGGAGGAGTAAAAAAGAACTGTTCAAAAAAATAAATGAGAGACTTGACTTTCATCTTACTGGGTGGAACAGTAAGTTTTTGTCTAAAGCAGGGAAGATGGTGTTAGTCAAAGTCGTTGCCCAGGAAATCCCGACATATATAATGAATGTTTTCAGGCTCCCGAAAGGTATCTGCAAGTCGTTTCAATCTAAAGTTGCAAACTTCTGGTGGGGGAAGGCGGATGGGAAGAAGGGGATAGGGGTGGGTTCGGTTCCGATCGGTTCGGTTTTAGGCCGAAACTGAAAACCGAACCGAATTGTCGGTTCGGTTTGTGTATTTTTCGGTTCGGTTCGGTTCGGTTTGTGTATTTTTTTGTTCGGTTCGGTTTTTTTTTCTTTCAATAAAACAAATTTTTTTTTTCAATAAAACAATTTTTTTTTGTTTTTTGGCAAAACAATAATCTTGCTTCGTAGTTCATAATCAAATTTCAAAGCTTCATTATATGAAATGGTTGGCTTAATGGCTTTGGTTCTCGTTTCGAATTCGATCAACTAGGTCAAACTTAGTTACTCTTATAAACCTATATTTATATATCATACACTCCAAACAGAAACCTCTATAAATTCAAAGAAAATAAAAAAACCGACCGTTGGATGCGATTATTACAATAAATTATGCGTGTGGTTAAAAATTTAACAAATTTCACAATAGTTTCGAACCCGATCGGATTGGTCAACCGTAGTCACTTGTATGTTTTCTTGGTTGACCAATGAAGTGACGACCGCGAAACGTGCTTATTTTTTTACATCATGTTTGTAAATATTTCATTGATGGATGTGCGTTGACATAAGATAAAAATTTCAATTTTAATTACCAATACATCGGCCTATACCAATTTGTCTCCTAAAGTAGTATGACTTATATATTGTATTTAAATTATTGAGGTTCATTCTAAAGCAACCATGAAGAGAAAAATTTAGCAAATTTCACAATAGTTTCGAACCCGATCGGATTGGTAAACCGTGGTCATAAAATTTCACAATATTTCGGTTCAGTTCGGTTCGGTTTTCACCTAGCCGAAACCGAAAACCGAACCAAAAATAATCGGTTCGGCTCGGTTTTTTTGTTTCGGTTCGGTTTTTTTTTGCTACGGTTCGGTTTTCGGTGCGGTTTTTTTCGGTTTTCGGTTTCGTTTGGCCACCCCTAGAAGGGGATGTTGGGAAAATTAATAGAATGGAAATAATAACTCTAACCACAAAAGGATAATATGCAAATAAATAAAAGGAGTAAAGGAAAGTGAACACCAGATATAACGTGGTTCGGCAAGGTGCCTACGTCCACGGGGCAGCAACAACAAGAAATTCCACTAAGATAAGGTGGGTACAAGAGATACACTACTTCAAGAACACTACTTGAAGGAAACTCTCTCACACACTTGTTTTGCTACCTAACAACTACTACACTCTCAACTTAAAGTGGACACTCTTCACTCTCTACTTGGATGAAGATGGGATGAGATTGAATGAGATATGGGATGCCTCAAATAAGCAAGGACCTCTTCTTATATAGGCCAAGGAGGAACACTCATCATGACAAGTTATAGTGGAAGCCTTAAATTCCTCCATAATTTAGGTTCCATGTTTTCTTCCACTATGTCTATTCTTTATTAAAGAAGGCAACACCTTAAATTAAGAAAATGCTTTTTATCATGGGTTCTCTTTATCATGGAGGCAACACCCTTCATTTAAGGAGGGACTTACCTAACAGGGGATGCATTGGTGTAAATGGAATCAACTTTGTAAGAGTAAGAGTCAAGGTGGGCTTGGGTTTCGGGACCTTGAAGCTTTTAATTGAGCAGTTTTGGCAAAGACCGTATGGCGTCTAGTGATGGAGCCTAATTCCCTTGTGCACAGGCTACTGCAAGCTAAATATAGGGGTGTAAATGAGCCGAGCCGGCGCGGAGCGAATACCAGGGTGATCATGTTCGGCCCATTTGTTTTTTATCGAGCTCGAGCCGGGCTAAAGCTTGAAATTTTTTTTTCATGCTCAAGCTCGGCTCGGCTTGAATATTTTTCTTAAGCTCGTGCTTGGCTCGGCTCGGCTTGATTTATTGGACAAGATCGAGCTTAAATAGGCTCGACTGGGTTCATTTGACTTTAAATTTAAAAATAAAAAAAGGAAGAAAGAAAATTTAAAATAATAATCCAAAATTTGATGTCTAACCATCACACACCTTTTGACTTTATTGTAATATATTTTACTTAAAATCTCTGATTCTCTTCCAATTGAAAAGGAATGTAATAAAAAGAATTAAAGATTTGAGACCAGAAAAATTATATTTTTATTATACTATAAATTTTCATGAGTCGAGTTTTAACAAACTCGAACTACTCATGAGCTAGACGAGCCGAATATATCCTTGTTCAAGCTCGGCTTGTTTTTTTGTCGAGCCTAATATTGAGCTCATACTCGGCTCATTTATCTTACGAGCACGAGCCGAACGAGCTAAAATCGAGCCGAATACGAGTCGAACATGAGCTGTATCGAGCCTATTTACAGCCCTAGCTAAATATTTCCCGCTTACAAATTGGGCTAGAGCAAGGAATGAAGCAGGTGCCTCTTTAATCTGGAGTAGTTTGATGTGGGGTAGAGATTTGCTGATCAGTGGGACTAGGTGGAGAGTGAGGACAGGAAATAATATAAGGGTTTGGTTTGATAAATGGTTACCTACACCATGGACCTTCAGACCGGTCTCTCCCCATACTGGTAATTTAAATTTGAAGGTTAGTGAGTTGATGCTTTATCCTGGCATGTGGAATGAAAGTTTGATAAGATCTAAATTTCTCCCACATGAGGTCGATACTATTCTGTCACTACCTATTGCTGCGGGTAGGAGGGATGATTCTATTGTTTGGCATTATTGTAAAGATGGAAGGTATACAGTGAAGTCAGGGTGTTGGTTAGCATCAGAGCTTCAGAGGGTTCATGAAGGGTTAGTGGGTTGTAGCAACAGTAGCAATAAGGAAGGTAACCAAGTTTGGGACACTTTGTGGAAATTAAGAATTGCTAATAAGGTGAAATTTTTTCTTTGGCGTGCTTGTAAAGGCTTCCTACCTTGTGCTGCTAATTTGTTCAGAAGGCATGTGGGAAATTCTAGCCTTTGTTGCCGATGTGGGAGGGAGGCAGAGACAACGATCCATTGTATGTGGAGCTGTCCGTGGTCTAAGAAGGTTTGGAAATTCTCATTCTTAAATGGAGTTTATAAACAATGGAGAGAACCTAGTTTCATTGACTTGTTTGCGCATGTGGTTAAAACTTCCTCCAAAGAGGAGGTTGAATTGCTCAGTGTTATCTGTTGGTTACTTTGGAAGAGCAGGAACAGATTTAAGCACGAAGGAGTTGTGGAGGAGAGTAAGCATATTTTATGGAATGCGAATGAGTGGTTAAACAACTTCCAAGATGCACAAAGGAGTAATGAGACCGTGACTAAAGATGCAAAACAAACGAGAGTGAAGGTCAAGTGGAGGCCACCTACTGCACCAAATCTGAAGTTGAATACAGACGCAGCAATAGATTATAAAAAGAAGAAGGCTGGTCTAGGCATGGTTGTACGAGATGGTGAGGGGAAATTGAAGTGTGCAGGGCACAAGGTACTGCCAGGAAACCCATCTAGCTATATTGTTGCTATTGAAGCTCTTGCTGTCTATCATGGACTACTTTTGTGTAGAGAAGCTGGTTTTCAGAAATTAGTAGTGGAGAGCGATTCCACCATAGTAATTGATGCGTTGAATAAGACAGAGCTTGATCTTAGTGTGGAGTGGAGTCTTGGATGATATTAAGTGCTTGGCTTCAACTTTCGAATCAGTCATGTGGAAGAAAGTTAATAGAGAAGGCAATATTGCTGCACACAAGATGGCAAAGCATGCCTTGATGGCTGACGAAGATAGACTCTGGCAGGAAGCAGGGCCACCTTGGCTTACTGATATCATTTTAGATGAATGTAGAAATTGATGATATGGGGGGTGGTGCTCTTTTTTACTTGCTTTGATCAAGCAGGGTTTTTGGCGAGGCCACCTTAACCCCGAAGGTTGTATTGACCATTTGTTATCAATGAAAGTTTTAACCGATAAAAAAAAAAAGAAATAAAAAGAAACTAGAGTTGGAAAACAGCAGTAATTATACTATATATAAAAGATGAGTTCACTGTTCATTCTGAGGCGAAAAAACGATTCTGCCCTCATTTGGATTTTTTTTACCCCTCTGCCACTGACCTATTTTTTCCCTCTCTCTTCTTCCAGAAGCCTCCCAGACCGACTTTTTTGCTCTCTTTTCTTCCTCTTTCTCCTTCACTCCCTCAGACGACTACCTCCTCAACTGCGGCTCTTCCTCCAACGCCGCCTTCTTCAACCACTTTAAGTTGTTGGGTTTACACAAGAAGTGAAACACAGAGACACATCCGTTCGATCTTTTGTTGTTGGTTGCTTATCAAAGGAGTGTTGAGAACGAGAGGATTTTCATCTGTGCCCTGTTTGCCGGCATGAAAGGTAATTTCTTTATGTAAATTTTGTGGTAATTTTGTTGGGTTTGGCTTTTTGGGGAGTATTAGGAAATTTGGATTTGGTTCTTTCCTGATTGCGATTTTGTGATTGGGTTGTCATGCAGTTTTTGCTGGATCTTCAGGATTGCCTGCTTTTCTGAGTTAAAGGTAATTGTTTTATGTAAATTTTTTGGTTAATTTTGTTGGGTTTGGGTTTGGGTTTGGGTTTTTGGGAGTATTCGATTAAGGTCTATTGGATTGGATGGTAGTTTACTTGATTTCATCAATTTGCTTTGTGATCTGTAAATGCTCTCATCAATCATACGGATTGAAAAGTGGTTGTAGCAAATGGATGAGTTTGGATGGCAGGTATATATGATATCCTGCTTTTCCAGATTCTTAGATAGTGGTCTACTAGGGTATTTTTCGCATGTTTTGATTGAGTGATATAAGCAGTTGTATTAGAATTTGTCTCAAAACATCCAACAAATTGAGAATGACCCAAACCTACACTCAATTAGACAAAAAAACAAACATGAACCCTTAATGAAGAACCCACCAGAAACTATCACCTCAGTGGCTGAGGAAATCTCTCTCACTATGGAAATGAAACCATCAGTCTCTCTATCTAAGCGAAAAGAAACCATCGAGAATTACTTTGAACAAGAGAATCTTTGTTGATATATATTCTTTTTTCAAGATTTCTACTTTGCTTTTGGATTACTTTGAACAAGCCTGAAATAGTTTCACTTGGAAATGAAATTTTGGTATGAGAATCAGTATTTTTTATTGAGATCTTACAGTTTTGCAGTTCTCTAAGGTTGAATTGCTCCCACAAGGCTTGGAAACCTGGTTTCAATTGTTTCCAGTAGGTTTGGACATCCGGTTTCTTTTACAGAAGGTATGACTTTTTTTCAGCAATATCAGTTGCTCTGTTTTTATTTTTCTCCAGTTCAATATTGCATGTAAAGTCTTTTTCTGAACTCAACCATGCTTTGTTCTTTATTTATCTAACTCTTAAACTAAGAAAATATATCATTTGTGTTTATCCACTGGATGTATAGTTGTAAATAGCATTATGGTCTCACAGTTTACTGCATGATTATTTTTATTTATTGTAAATATGATCATGGTCTGATAGTTACGCATTTTGTTGAAAGAAGTTACTGTGTGTTTGTACTATTGTTGTGCCTTTTTGGTTAACTTCAATTGTCATGCTAATATATATTTTTGATATTTGTATATGTTCTCGATTTACTTTATAAATTGGTTTCCAAGTAAAGTATAGCTGATTTCTTTTTATTTATCATCTGCACACATGCAGTAGTATCATGCTCTATTTTTACCTGTATGTCCTGGGCTAATGTAGTCAATGGTTTCTTAGGCTAAATGTTTTCAGTTTAGTATTGATTCATGAGTTGTAATGCAAGCTTTATAAAATGGATTTCAACAAAAAAAAGTATTCACTAGCTATATATCTATCTTATTCTGCAGGTGTATTACCTTAATTTAACACAGAGTGGCAGTGGTTGCTGTTGGTTTTCTTGCAATTAAATCAGATGAATAGACTATTTGTTTTCTAATTTTAAGAAAATTAAATTCAATACTTTCTTCAATTTCTAATGTGAATCAAATTCATTACATATTGCTGTAGTGATATAAATAAGAATACTCTGGTTATATTGTATCTTCTCATTCATCATTGTTCTCATCGCTGTTTCCCCTTCTCTTTTTTGTGCATCTTTATCTATTAAAACTTTCATTGATTATTTTCTATGTACTTCAAACTTGATTGTCTATACTGAACAAGTTGTGGAGACATTTGCAGAGTTAAAAATTATGCTCTGAAGTAAACATAATTGATCACTATTTTAATGCACTCAGTTTATTAACATGGTGACCATGTTAACTGAAATAATGTTAACATGATCAATTTGCATATTAACAGAAATACTGAAAGCGAAGTAGAGATTCATAGAAAGATTTGGATCAGGTTTGGGAGGGATCTTTCAGCAAAAGAAGAGGTGTGGCTTACTTTTATGGATGTTGTATACTTAGTTGATTGAATATATATGCAAAGATTTTACAATCAGTCTTGGTCAATTGTTTTGTTTCTAGAACAGTTCCTATTATGTTCGTCCTCAGTTGCTTTGCTTTCTGTTTGTGAATTGCATACCAGCTTGATCTGATCATGTATTTGAAAAAACTGAATGCTCTTTGAATTTATCTCTGTTGTTTTTTTTTTCCCTTTTTGTTTTTGGGTAAATTGTATGAATATCATTGTGAGATGTCTGGGTCAATTGCATCCAATTGTTGACTGTGAAAGTGATATTGGCTTAATTCTTCTTCGTCGGTATTTCCGAAGAGTTAAGTATGAACAACAGAAATAGAGAGAGAGAGAGGGGGGGGGGGGGGGGGGGGAGAGGCGCGAATAAAGAAGATGCACTTTCTTTTTCAGTAGAAAAGCGAAAGATTAAATTTTTACAGAGATTAGGGGAGCCGTATCTACGAAACTTACGAAATGTTTTCTTTGCCTATTGAGGTGGTGACAAATTTAACTCAAGTGTCCAGAGTTGGGGGCAAAACCTTTGTCGTAGGATTGCACAATTCTAATACTTTTTGTTGTTTGGGTTTTGCAGATTGTATGCAACAGTCTTCGTATTGTTTTACTACCACTGTTCCTTTGTCTGTTGGTTAACATTATCTTGATCTCTTATTATTATTCAGTTATAACTGCTAGAGTTTATTAACTTGGTCTTTGGTTTTGTCTATATACATTGTTTTCTTTTTTTGTATTCAGTTTATAGTTTCTGTAACCATGGTGGTCTTGAATTATCTAAATTCTGTTGTTTGATTCTGTAGACACTAGAAACGGTGTGCTATCAGCTTCTGTAACTGTGGATTCAGGTATGAATTTGACACCTGTATGAGTTGTATACATTCTTACTGCAATGAACATTCAAGAGTTACCCGCAGCAGATGGTTCAATTCTTAAGATTTGTTGATATCCTGCACTTCTATTTTGTCTAGATCAGGAAAACAAAAGAAAACAATAAGTGGAAGAGAACTATGTTTGTATTTCTTAATTTTAGCTTTTGTGATTGGAGTTCAAGTTCAAATTATTGTGTTGATAGGTTGTTGAAAGGGTTAATTAACAACTGAGTGTTAGTTCGGTTCAATGTTGTGAATTCTGGATAGTTTGATAATGGACATAATGTTATGGTTGATTACCTAGAAAACAGAGTTTGTTTGAGACTTATTCTTCACTTTGACATCACTCATGACTTTAATTTCTAAACCCTTTTTTAGACGAAGCTTTTGAGTTAAAGGTAGCAGTTTGACTGTATAACTAATTGCCTTAAATGTTTAGCTGAAAGTGAATAACTAAGTTTCATTGATGATTTATATTTTTTTGTGTATGGAGAAAGAAGTAAGGAATCTGACTTCAATAGATTGTGAACAAATGTTTACTGTTTATCTTTTTGTTTCTGCCTTTTTGATGTGATTACAAGTGTTAATTTTTGTATAGACAAATTTAGTTTCATCAAAAATTTATCCAATATATAGTCATCTTTAATTTATAGATTGTACATTGATTTGCAGATTATAAAGCATAATCGTTTAAAGTTTTGAAGTCATTTATCTTTTTTGATACAGTTATGGCGTCAAAGATGAGATGCAGCAGAACAAAAAAAATTGATACAACAAGGTCATGCTGAAAATTATAATGATCAAAGGAGAATGCAAGAAATCTATAATCATCAGAATTTTGTTTCCAGTACAGTTCAAAGTGAAGGTTCTGTTTTTAAAAGAGGTCAACATTCTGAGGTTAAATCAAGGATATCAAGACGTGGTGAGTGTGTATTATCAAATTTTAAATGTTCATTCAAATGAATATTCAAAGTAACTAATATTGTTTAAATTTGGTTGCAGCATTTGAGTTAGCAATGACAGAACAGAATCAATGTCTAGACAGTCAGTATAGTTCTGTATGTCAAAATGTGAATATATCTGAACATCAGAACAAACGATTTAGAGGTGAGTTTGTTTGGTGATATAAACCTGTTTCTTCGTACTACATACACATTGATATTTTTGCTACATTGCTCACTTATACTCATATTTTTGTTATTCTACATTTTTCTTTATTCTTCCAACTCTTACAGACTTTTGTGTTTTTTTTTTTTCTCCTCCAGATCATCAACAATGGCAGCAAACATTACGAATGAAATGAGTATATGTTTCAGGCAATTGGAATGTGAGAAGAAGACTGCTTAAAGTGAGGTTGACGCTTTGAATCAAGAGTTCAAATAAACTTCCACATGGAAGTTACATGTGCAAATACCTATAAAAGGAAAACTATCCGAAACTTTATAAACGTATTCTTAATTTCACCAATTTAGTTAATGTTGATAACTAATGTATGTAATTTGCTTTCATTTTGTCTCGATCTGTCATTCCTTACGGGCTTTTATATGTGATCTGCCATACTTTTGCTCAAGCTGATCACACTCTATTGCCATAACTTTTATCTCAATTTGGATGAATTCAGGTTTTATTTTGGACTAACTTTTAGTTTTGTTTTGTCCAAGTTCCCCTTGCCGTCCCAAAGGTTCATGTTGCCGTTTCTTTGACTGCTTCACCTAGCGGCAAATTAAACCACAAGACGCAAATTTCCCACAATTAACTTTACTACATACCAGAACCAAAAATTATAAAAGCAATTCAACAACTTTGCAAAGAGGTTCAAGCAAAGTTAAGTTAACATTATAGTTTATCCACATTCAACATAAGTTTGAATATTCATAAACACTGCCAACTGAACTTTGCTTGAACTTCCTTCCAAATTTCTTCACTTGCTCCTCTAATTTCTGCTTCTGTCAAACACTTCAATCAAATCTGTATACATAAACAACCAACATTTATAAACAATTCACAAAGAATCCTAACTCCCGCGGCAACGCGCGGGCCTACTTTCCTAGTGATAATCATAATCTAATTTATCAGGTTCAATTCGTCAGTTGCATAGGGTTTTCCATGTGGAATTTGGAATCAAAACCCCAACATTAAGATACATTCAAGGAACACGCAGTTCAAAACTTCAGAAAACAAACTAAGTAATTCTTGAGGCTGCAGATGAGTTTTGTCAATGTCACCAACTCGGCATTCTTCGAATCTTCGCTCACCTACCTCAGACAGCAGTCATGATCATGCCTCATGTGATGAAAAAATTAAATATGACATTTAACAAACTGGATAGGATCCTTGCATGTTGCAGAAATTTATAAATTTGAATATCTGACAATCTAGAAAGACCAGAAATGAATGCAAGGAATATTATTAGCCGGTATAATATACTTTTCTAATGCATATGACATTATGACTAAGCTAACAATAAAAACTAGAATATGGAAAACAAAACGTCTATAATACCTACTACAGAAAAATAGAAACTGTGGCGCAAAATAGATTTACACAATGATCTCGGGTTGTAAATGGCTATAATTTTCAGATTGAACACACATGTGAACAGAAACTTATGCTTGAATAGATAAAGGAAAGAAAGATGGGGGTTAATCACAGATTCACAAAACATTAATGCTGTTTACAGTTGGCTTCAAATATATTGTAAACACCTCTACATTCTTTTCTGAATTTCAGTCTGCTGACCATAGTTAGAAAACTACATACAATTACACTATTGGGAAGCTAATGAAGCGTATATCTTGTGAAAGTACATGTATCTTGAGAACTAAGAGTGCCTTCTCATAGCAGTGTATAATTGCCAACGACTGTGAGTAGATAATAGATATTACAGGATGAACCCGAAAAATTCTGTAATGCTGTTCCGGCATGAAAACAGGATGAGTCAGCTGGCAAGAGGATGGTATTGGTAGTTAAAGCCAGAGAGTACGTGCCTGGAAATATTCCCAGAGCAGACATGTAAATAGTAGAGATTTATTTCTAACCAAAATCCAAATAATAGTACATATTGTAAGAAATGGATCAGAAGTCATTGGTGATGTCTCACCTCAAATGGTACTGCTAGGGGTGTTTATATGATATTACATCTTCAATTAACAGTCTAATATTAAAGTAAGAAGAGCCTCCCTCCTCTGTAGCTTTCTTGGCCATCATTGCAAGCCTCTTTGCTCTTTGTCTTCTTTCTTCTCCTTGTTCATTGACCATGACTTTTTCTATGGCGTCCTTAAGCTCACCACTCCTCACGGTCACCACAGACCGCTCTTGTTTCCCCAACGGAACTGCCACACTAGCCCCAACTTTCTCACCAATCTTCAAGACTTGCACTATCAACTTCTCATTGTAGAACTGCTCAGCAAACATAGGCCATGTGATCATTGGAATTCCAGCACAAATACCTTCCAAAGTTGAATTCCAACCACAATGTGTTAGAAATCCACCAACTGCAGGATGTGACAATATTAGTATTTGTGGAGCCCAACCATAGATTAACAATCCCCTGCCTCTAATCCTGTCTTCAAATCCATCTTCCAACAACCAATTTTCCCATTCTTCAGTTTTATTTCTGCTGACCACCCAAATGAAAGGCTGATTTGATGCTTCCAAGCCTAAACCAAGCTCTACCAACTGAAGGGTTGCTACGCGGCTAAGGCTTCCGAGACACACATATACCACCGAGCTCTCAGGCCATGAATCAAGCCATTTTAAGCACTGGTTTTCATCAACTGAGGCCTTGTTTCCTCTCTGAGCTTTGTCCAATTCAGTGTCGTTGGATAGCGACACTGGACCAATACTCCAAACTCTACTAACCTTTCTGTACTCTTTGACATATTCTGGTTCCAAATCCTCAAAGCTATTCACAACAACCCCGCATGCTCCCTCTTCAGATTCCTTCATCTTTTTGTAAAACTCTCTGAAATCATCTGAAGCCAGATTCATGTGCCCCGGTAACTGGACTAAAGTAATCTCAATCTCATCAGGCAACCCAGGCACTAGAAATGGCTCTGATCCTGAAACACTCTCTAGGACCTTGGATGTTTCTATATTATAGTTAGACAATAGAGTGAAGCAACTAGTTCCATCAAACAAATACCTTGGTATCCCAAACTTTCGAGCAATCTCAGCTGTCCAAGGCAGGTGTCTATCTGAAATTATGCAGCTCGGATGGGGTTCTACAGTTTCAAGCAACTCTTCTATTGGCTGTTGCAGCCTGCTACCTGCCTCCAAGAAATTCCAAAACAAGTTTCTTGCAGGGACTGCGTCCATGTTTTCACATCCCTCTGGGAGGCCACACTCAGCAAGTGGCAAACTAAACTGAACTAGATGAAGGGAGAGACCGGAATCAATGGCGCGATCAATCATCGGTTTGATTCGAATGGCATTGAGGGGTGTGGTGATAATTGTGACCACCAGACCATGCTGTGCCAACACCTTAGCCATGTCTCCCATTGGTAGAAGGTGGCCCGGAGACATTAGTGGTATCAAAACAAAGTGAAGCTGATCATGAGACTCTGAAGCCATTGCAATTGCAGTTGCCACAGAGAAAGAGTATACTAAACCAGAGGTGTCCAAATCTTGGATAAAGAAATGATATAACTACGTAGCGTTCCTTTTTGACCATAGAAGGGTTCGAATCCAGTGACGTGAGTGCAAACATAAGCATGTGCATGCCCTTTTCGATGCATTAGTACATCTAGACATTCTAAAATATGTTTTTTTTTTTTTTTTTTTTTTTTGAGAAGTTCTAAAAGATGCTTTAATAAAAGAGTTTTTGTTGGGGTCTAAACTTTCAAGAGTACATTTCCACATTCTAAAAGATGTTTTAATAAAAGAGTTTTTATTGGGGTCTAAACTTAATTTCAAGAGTTCATTTCTACATTCTAAAAGATGCTTTAATAAAAGAGTTTTTATCATGATTGGAGTCTAGACTTTTAAGGATCGGACTGGATGGAACTTGAACTTTAAAACTATTAGAGCACCCACTACCCATGTACGAAGTCATGAGTTCAAGTCACCATGGGGGTAAGAGTGAAATCCTTTGATCCTTTTTTTAAAATGAAAAAAAAAAAAAAAAACTTTAAAACTAATTAATTAAGTACATAAAATTTGAAATATGAGGGTAAAACGACATTTGACATTGTATTCATTGTGTTCACAAGAAAATGATTTTTAACCACTGCAAGTGGCGTAGTGGTTATTGCCTAGTTGGGTGTGCTCCCCAACCTAGGTTCGAACCTCAAAGCTGTCAAAATGGTCAGGCACTGTGCTGCAATGCACAGTTGGAGCATTTCACATGCGCTGAAGGGGTTTATCTTGGCCTATGAAGCCTTTGGGTTCCCCTTGACAAAGTAAAAAAAAAAAAATGATTTTTATACCCTCATTACTTTGTATATGGAGTTTCCTTCTTTTTCTCTATTCTTTTTCTTCAGCTATTGTGTTGTTGTCTTGAACTCCAAACTCGATCAAGCCTAAACTTTGGTTATTGGGACTGGGCTTGGCCTATGGCTCTAAATTTATTTTCATTTATGTTTTATTGTTATTTTTATTTACTTACTTGCACTACTAAAAAAAATTGCTTTTGCGACACCTATTTTGCGACGGCAAATTGAGCTTTTGCGACGGCAAAACTTTTCGCGACGGCAATTTGAGCTTTTTGCGACGGCAACACAGGCGTTGCAATAGGTGGCGTCACAAAATCCAATTGCAATTGCTACGGCAATTTTCCGTCGCAAATACTTTTTTGCGACGGTTTTCTCTTGCCGTCGCAAATTTATTGTTTTGCGACGGTCCATTTGCTACGGTGACTTCCGTCGCATTGTTTGTTTCAGGATAATCAATGTGGAGGTATTTGCGACGGCAAGAAGGAATTTTTTTTATAAAAAAAAATATGGTGCTAATTGCACCATATTTTCATTCTAAGAACATGCAAAGATAAAAACTATTATACACTAGAAAGCTTTGCTGCGGTTTTGGAACTAACACAACGTTATTTAAGTACTAAATTCAAAAGCATAGAAAATATAGTTGAAATGATCATTGTATTAACAAAAGATTTAGTCTGTTCTACAACTAAACACTACGTAGATCATGTTCTAGTATCCCCCCTGCCTCCCTTGCTATGCATTTGAGGTCCATTCCTGCCCTCCTTGCTGTGCATTTGAGCTCCAACCTTGCAGCTGCTTTGGTTCCCTCCACTGCTGCCTCAGTTGCGTAGTGTGCTGCAGTCCGACCTACCACAGTGGCCTTGTCCTTCAAATCCACCGCAACATGACCAACATAATGCAGAGTGGTCTTACCTGCAAACATGGCCATGTCTTTAGTCTTCTCTGCTAATGGCACTGTGTACTCCACCGTTTTCTTCCCTGCACTTGATAAGAGTATTTTTTGCTGCATATAGTACAGAAAAAATGAATGAAGATGTTGACAAAACTGAAAGAAAAGAAACAATAGAAACCAATTCATACTATGATTGTCCTATCCAAATTCGCATGGAAAATGATATATGACTTCGTTAAATTGCAGGCATAGAAACAATCTCTCTCACATTATTTTGTTACTCATTACACTAATAAAAATGAATTTTATACCGCTCTTTCTTTCATCTGATGTCTTCACAATCTCAATAGATGTTCCTGTCATTTATTGCCAGTATGATACCCTCAAACTATTTGGGAATTTAAAGCCTCAGTAATGCAGCTTTTACTTGCCCAAAACATAATATAAAATGTCAAGAATCTCTTTAGGTGCAAAGAAAACACTACAGAAAATAAAAATTGCATTTCAGATTAACTGAACAAATTCTGCATAGATACAGAACATTTAAAATCTTTTTACATCCTGCTAACACCAAGGTATAATCAAAACATTAACTGCTAACGCTCCAAAACTTTTAGTCAGTATCGCAAGTGAGTGATTACTCAAGCATAAATATATTCCTTGCAAGCCACCATGCAGCAAACTCTACAAACCAATGATTGAGCGAAGCGAAGGAAAGTAGGTTATAAAAGTTGCACCAAGTTTACTAAACACCATTTAAATTAGAAAGGCAAGTTTTTCATGGTGTCAAGTACTTTCACTAATGCATAATGCAGCTACATGCAGTCTATGCATCTGTACCATTAAGGATCAAAATTAAAGAAATAAATGGAAGGGGTATATACCTGAACCGTCATCATTTTAGTACAATTCATGCGCACACATTCTCATCTGCCACTATTTTTTATTATGTGTAGGATCTCTAACTATATCTACTGTTCTGCTTGAAATGTTACCATGTAGTAAACTACTCTATGCATTAATATTGTTTGTGATATACGGCCGACTAATAATATGAATAATAAAGCAGCAGACTTACATCAATTATAAGAGACCGACCCTTCAGTCCAGTCCAAACTTCACACTGTTCTTCTTTGCCTCATAAACAATATCCCTTGACTTAGTTCTAGCAGGCACTGGAATTATTATATTAACCTCCTGCAGACTCTGGTCCCATGAGGTTCCCCTTGTACAAGTATCTAGCAATTGGATATGTCCAACAATTTGATGTCTGCCTCTAATGCCAATACTAACTGCTTAGGTTCAAATAATATGGTAACTAGATAAATCTTTCAAAAGATAATACAACATATGAATTAAGAAAGAACCTTGTATGCAAGCTGTGTAGAAGTTCTCTCCAAACATTGAACAAAATGACAATATTTACCTGCTTTCTCCAAAGGACATGCCCCATCGTGAGAGCACTGCATCAAGAGAACTATAAAATAAAAATGAGAGAATACAAATTAAAAAAATATATATATATATATATAAGATGTTGCGAAATATATGTGATCGCATCTGAGATATGATATTTGATCCTTGTGGTGTTCCCAGTTCTATCAAAATCTACAAACATTCAAGTGTTTAAGGAAATCAATGAGTAAAAATATAAGGCTGAAAATTTGAAGGTCCAAAAAGAAAACAAATATAACTTTGGCAGGCAATATGATTACAAGTATTTCCTTCTTTTTGCTCCTACTTTCCAAATTTGGTTCTCAGGACAGGCAAGATATAGGATCATCACAAATCATTCTTTAAGATGGTGTAAAATTGTTTTAGGGGATAAATGGCGTAAACTCAAGCACATGGCCATAACAATTATTTTTTATGTATTTATGTTTTTTTTTTTTCATCAAACCACAATGAAACATGAAACTTATCCAGGAGTTGTAGGTTTGGAGGTATACCAGGACTTCCCATGTAAGATCCCAAAGTTGGCGTACTACAGTAATTCGATCCTTCAGCGATGGTATCTCTCCAAGCACATAGGACTTCAACCCATTGTAACAAACAACAGATATTATTAGGACCAAAAATGCCAAGAGAAAAATTAAGTTTGTAATTGATAGATGTTCTAGATAAACACAACTTACAGTAATTACAAGGTCATGTTGTCTCTCTGATTTGTTGATGCTTTTAGTCATTGATTGGAGGGTAGCATAACTGTGAATAAGTGTTAAGTTCTTCTGACCTAAGATTAGAACATAAAAACAGTAAAGAATCTGCTTTAGCCAGTTACTCCTCGAATATGCATGAACCATCACAATAGGACTCTACTCCTACTTACAAACAATTTAGTGTAGTGATAATCTAGAGGAGAACTAAGTAACTAGTTTAAACAGAAGAACCATTACTAACCTTGTATAAGGCTCTGGCCTGCACGCTGCATTGATTGTGATGGCTCTACTAAGTTAACTTTCTCCAAGGAATTCGGCCCAACTTCTCGTAGTGCCCTACGGCATTCCATTTACATTATATCAAAATCACATTACATACAAACAGTAATCCCAAATCTTCACGTCATTAACAATTGAAAGATAACCAGATGAACTTCTCACCAGAAAGCCGAACCCGTGCCAGCACCAAAATCCAACACTTTAGCAGGAGAAAAACCTGGCAGCATTGTACGAACCTGTCAAACAACAACAACACAAACACACTGCTGAACATCAAAGATCAAAACTTCATCAAACTCTCATCAATACACACCCGAAAAGAACAATAATTTCGCACCCAATTGAAAGCTTAATACTAAAATCAATCTAAGCACTTCACTTCTAGCATACAAGAACACAAATTTATCAAATTTACAACATAAATCCTTGAATCCATACCTCCTTGAGTACTCTATGACAAGCAGAGAAGACAGCTGGCATTCTGGAAGCAACATAAGCAATGGTCTCGTCGTCTCTATAAGTAAGGCCAATATCTCCAAAAGTGCTCTTGATCTTCCACCTCTGTGACTGGTCCACATACTGCAAAGGGTCCTCAACGAGCTGTTTCGAAGTGGAAGCAATAAGCTGAGAGTTGACATCCTTGATTTGGGTGAAGGATTCTGATAGCCTCAGCACCTTCCTCTTCAGCTATCTAAATATACTTCATGTTGTCACTAAATCTCTCCAGTTTTTTCTTTAATACCCACAACTATATGAGAAAACTGCAGCCCAATAGTTGATAGGAAATACGCATCTTAGATAACACAATCAAATGCAAGTCTGATTAACAACTTAAGCATCCTACTTTCATTTAAAAGGTTTACAGCAGAAAGAAGTCCGATTAAAATGAAAAGGGCCTTCATCAAGTCTCTGGTCAATGCAGAGTGTAGAGTCCACAACCATAACATGCAATGTTGTTCAGCTACCAAACTTGACAATATCAGATCACCCAAAAAAAAAGCTGAACTCTTTATTCAAAACTCAAACTCAACCCAAAAAAATTCAAATCAAGTTCAACCTCAAACTAGTCATTGTATCGATGTCTACAAGAAAGATATCCATCTATTTACTAAACATGAAGATTATCCAGGAGGATTGGCCACTAGTGCTCAAATTTGAAAGAAAGCCAATTAGTTTCATATCAAAATTGAACTCCCAATCTAAATATTGACCTCTCATATACAATCAACTGTTCCCCTAGAATTAACGAGAGACAAATGGAAAAAACAATGGAATTTACCTTATAGATTCCTAAAGAAATTGATCTGTTGTGTCTGGGTAAAGGAGGAGCTATTGTTACAGTTTATTTGGTGAAGGAGAAGCTGTTCGACAGAAAGGAGGAGCTCGTCGGCCTCGGTGGTAGGTTCCGGTGCGCGGACCTCATCAACGTCGGCGGAGGAGCTCGTCGCTGTCGGTGTTAGTTTGCGGTGCAGACCTCGTCGAGCTCGTCTGTTCCAGTTCGAGGGCGAGAGAGAGAGAGAGAGAGAGATGATGTTTGGGAAAAAATATTAGGGCTGTTTTGTTGGTAGGGAATTTGGCCGGAAAAAACAAAAGGAAAAATAGAGGGAAAAATATTTGGGTTAGCGCCAAGAGTAATACGGTGACGTTTATGTGTTGCCAAGACTTTTTTTTTTTTAAGTACATATACAAATAAGTTTTGCGACGGCAAGAAGAAAAAGCATCGCAATTGAGTTCAAAATTACTACGGCAAAAATTTTCCGTCGCAAATGATAAGGCTCAATCGCGACGGAACATTTTCCGTAGCAATAGAGTGTCAATTGCGACGGCAACTGTTGCCGAAGTAAAAAGGCGAAGCAATTGCAATTTTTTTTAGTAGTGTTGTAGTTTTATGCTAGCAATAATCCCCTATCACTTAGTGGTAGGGCGACGTGGGCTTGGACCTAGCATGCACCTTCAGTGTGTCTTGTCTGGCCTAGAGAGGTGGCGAGCTGTTTAGGTCAAATGGACGCAACCTCCTAGGGGCAGGATGAAATTCAATGTCGCCGGATATATCTCCGTGCGGCAACATATTAGGAAAGCTGTGATATTTGTAATGATGCTTCTTCGTTATAGAGTAATCTTTCCGTTATGTCACCGCTTTGTTAAACCAAATAAAATAGCCATTTGTGCACTCTTTGCTAATTGGTGCTTGTCAGAATACATAGACTTAGTGGAGACTCCCGATATTATTTCAGGATGTTCTCTTTATGCTTATGCTCATTGTAATCAGGGGTTCAGGCTCTACGTCCCTCCCTTGTATTCTGCAATTTCATTAATCAAGGCTTGAGGGCAGCCGCACCAGCCCCTTTCAAAAATTATTATTAGAATATACGTGGTATTTATCAAATCTGAAGGAAGAGAACTCAAATTGAACAAACAAAATACTATTAGTGTATTAGTGTATTACCCATCCCGTGCATGGGACATATGAACCATAAATCAAAGATTTGAGGATAAGAAATCTTCATCCATCATCCTAAACACATGGTTCCTATACCATTCCCACCGATGCTTGAGATGACTAACGTCTTCTGCTAGTCCCAAATCCAATCAAACAAATTGTAATTCATTTGGTCTTCTCCGTAGGATTCTCCACTCCAGTGACAACCCAACAAGAAAAAATTCATCATTTGTAAAAACGGAGGTTGTCTCTAGTGAAAAACAAGGATCCAAAATCTGATTTCAAGCTAAAGTCTCACCATTGGAAGCCATCTCATACACTGATCTCCATTGAATTTGTATTGAGAATGGCTTTCAAATAAAACAAAAAACTGGACCAATCATGTAAAGAATTCCCAGTTGCCTGGTTCTTGCTGAAATAGGTTCTGATTTAATTTTTCTATCCTTTCTTGAACTTGTTTGTGTTAGATCAAAAGTGGACTCATCACAAGTTATCCTAGAGTAACTAGGAAACCATCAAAACATTAAATCGGATATAACATGGATATGGAAAAGAATCAACCTAGATATCTAATGTGATAGTGTATTTAACATTGGATTAGGAATCCATTATTTGGACTAAAAGAAAGTCCTAAACTGTGATGCATTAGGATTCTTAGATACAAGACTTGATCCTTAAGGAAAATCTTTATGGGAGGATTCCTAGGACTTGAACTTGTATAAATAAGAGGTTAGGGTCCCTGTTATCACCACCGTCTACAAGCATTGTGTTTCTGCCCATTCAGAAGCTACAGTTGGTGAATAGCAGAAGTCTTCATCCTTGTTTTTGCAGCTGCAGCAATGGCTTCTACTTTGGACATCAATGGTATGTACTTGATCTTCTAAGATTAATGAAGAACATGTAATTGTGTGAGCCTGTTTGTAATATAGTTTTTACAATTGGTATCAGAGCTTAGGCTCACGAAAATTGTTCTTTAGTTATTTTCAAGAAAAAATCGTTTTAGGTTTTCAAACAAACAAACAAAAAAAAAAAAAAAAAAATTTTGCTTTGCAATAAAACGGCCACGTTTTGGCCACCTTCAGAAAACCCTTTTGGCCTAAAAGCAATACATGCTGATCCGAGGCCCAGACCCGGCCCCAAATCCTTCTTCAGAAACTAAAAGAAAGTGACCGTTATTATAACGGTCACATGAAGCGGGGGTTGTCTTCTGGGTATTCAGAATCGGAGATGAAAAAAGATGAATTCATCTTGTAGGGATTCAAGACCCCTGTGTTGCCCGATTAAGATGCCAATAAGGATGTTTTGCTGCTTTCTGTTCTTGAATTCATGCTTCCGCGAAGAGTGTTTTTGCAGCAAATTTGGAAAAATTGCAAAGATCAGGTTTTTCAGAAAATTTAGTTTTCGATTCAATTTTGTTTTGTGGATTGTTGAGCACAAGAACCCTAGAAGCATTCCCGGCGTGCGCATAGGCTAGAGTAGATGGTGACCGGATGAAATTTAAATTTCTTGGATGCTTCTGTGCCTTGTGAAATTGGTTTTATGTTTGCAAATCTGTGTTACTTCTGCTTGTGAACTGATATGCATGTTTGAGATGAATTCTTGAGTTTTGTATCTGTGTTTTGGTATAACATGTATGCAGAAATCTCCCAAAATTCTTTGGAATTGTTAAAATTTTACAGGTACAAAGAGCTTAGTTTCTTATAAAGATCATTGATCCGGATAGAAAACAAGTTTACAAGCTCGTTTTGGTTTGTGTTTTCTGTAGATTTGAGTGAACATATTGCACAAAGCATTCTTCATTAATTCTTGCAGAAAGCCTTAAGTTAACAAACCTGAAAATTGTATCTTGTATTTTAAAATTATACATATAATTTTGCTTCCAAAGGAGTAGTACAGTATGATTTTAGAATGCAGATAGCAATATGCATATTTCTTCTTTTCAAATATGGATACTTAGAATTCAAATTTCTGTCTAAAGATGTGATTTGTGTTCTTTGGATAACTTGAATTGAATGAATGTGGCATGTTGATATGGAACCTTCAGAATATTATGTCTTCTGCTCAAAAGTGTTGCATGATATTTATTTTGGTTAAAGGGCTATTGATATGTGACATTGCTTGTGTTTTGTTTTCTGTTTGCATTGTTTTGGTTTTGATATTGCTTGAAGTTACAGAAAACATAAAACATAAAATTTTAAGAACTTTACAGATGGAAAACTCACAAAACTTTATTTTGTTTTGCTCTTTAGGAATCCCTATTGTGACCTTGAACACCATTCAGCTCCTAACTGGCTATAACTACAAGAAGTGGAGAAACCAAGTAGATTTTTACCTAGCCATGAACCAGAACATGGACCTTTGCATAACTGAGGATGAACCTGAAAAGCTTACTAGTGAAAGTTCAGATGAAGAGAAGAAATATTTTAAGGAGTGGCATAAGGCTAATAACACTACGCCAAAAATCGCATCAGACAACGGCAGAAAACCGATGTGGGATTTGGAGTCCCACCGTTGTAGAGTGAGCCGTTGTCTGATGAAAAATCAGACAACGGTGGAACACAGTTGTGTGATAAACACACAGACAACAGGTATGTGTTATAACTATTGTGTGATAGCTCGGCAGATGCGAAGCGCAGCTGCGCAGCAGTTGAGGCGCTGTTTTCAGACAACAGTGCCAGTTTTTAGCTGTTGTATGTTAAGCGTATCAGACAACATTTTTTTATTTGATCTGTTGTCTGATTGATCTTCAAACTTCAGTTCTTGGACTATATCTGTTGTGTGATTAACTTTAGGACAACAGAGTTCAATTGGTTCTGTTGTGTGATTAGCTTTTAAGACAACAGAGTTCAATTAATTCTGTTGTCTGAGTATAAATCAAAAGACACTGATTCGTTAAAAACCGATGTGTGATATAATTGATTACAATGTGATCATTTGAACATCCCATTCCTGAATTAGATTGTGCATTCATTTGGTCTATTTACGAAATGAACAGTACCCTATCAAATACAAACATTGTAAACCATCAAATGATTCATATAACCATTACTTTAAACTTCAAAAGCAAAAGGGATACATTTCCCAATCATTGAAACCAACATTTTACACAAGAAAAACATTCTAGTGCATGCCCATCTACTTGGGACATCAAAAAGTTGATACATATATATCCATTGTTCCAAAACATGCAACACATGGTGCATGACAATGTACCAGCAGAGAAGCACAAAGAAAGATGCTTTCCTTAGCAAAAATGGACCAGCAACAAGCACGCTACTTCACGGCTCATGCACATATGTGTTGACAACAAACTTCTCCCACTCATTTCGCACTTGATCAGTATCTGCTTGGGTGTATTGGCTGCTACCTCTCCTCCCCTATCTCTTTCCTTTTCTTCTTATTCTCAACATTATCCTCGACAGGTTTCTAGAATAAGAAAATAAATGTAAGGTATATATCATAAATAAGTTTTACTAAGAGAAGACTTCAGAAACTATCTTCACTGTTACATATAGCAAATACAGATGCCACATTATACAAAGGTAGACGAACAGATTGAATTATTGAATATTGAATTTTCCGTCTCTTATATCTATAAACCATCAAAATATATTAGTGGTAGTATAGGAAGTCAATCACACTTGCTAGGGATATTGAAGTATTAGTCTAAAAAACTGCATAATGTGCAACAAAGAAATAAAGTAAGATATAATCTGATAGTCATTGAGATACCTTCAAAAGCATCTTATATGCCTCCAATAAGCGATTGGCTGCAGGCCCGAACCCATGGAGCTGGGGTACCTCCATCATGTGTGTCCAGGGACGTATTTCCTGCAAAAGCACGACATTTCAAGGTAGTAGATAAGAGTATGTCCCTTTTACACAACTGCCAAAAAAAAAAATCGAAATAAGGAGCAAACAAACAACTAACAAAAGGCATTTTGAATTTGTGCACATCAAAATAAACCTCAACATCTAACTAGAGAAGCTAAAAAGTAAAATTTTCAATTAGCAAGGAGCAGGAATACAAGCAAGAAATTTTTTTCCTACACCAACCAAACCAGATGTAAATATGGAATCCACCAAAGAGTAACCTTTATCATGGTGACATTCTCAGTAACACGTGTGCCCAAAATCCTTTAATCGGGTAATATACAGTAAAACAATAGGAAAATTAAAGCAAGAGCAGATTGTCAAGGCAGTATCTCAAAGGGAAAGCAAACCAACCTTGGTGTAAATCATATTGAATGATCTTGTAGTTTCTAGAAAAGATTCCAAATGCGAACGCAATGTGGATTCCACATCTGCATACTCCTCATTTGGGTTGTAAGGATGCTATATGCATTACGGTGAGTTAATTATAAAAACGAGAAAAAGAAAGCAATAATAACAGAACTAGAAAAAACAGTTTATAAGTACATAAGATGTACAAGAACAACCCAAAATTGCAGGAGCATTCATTACCAGTAATAAGATGGACTTGAGGCATTGGTAAAAAGTAATTCAAGATAAATAAGGGAAAATAAAAGGAATGTTAAAACAAAATGCTAAAATGAAAATGGATCTTTGGGCACCCTTTGAACGTCAAAAGGAAATGGAAAGGTAATGAGGCAGATTCTTTATGTATCAGAGAGTTAAAAAAAACTCAAATACTCTTGTGTAACACTCTGCCTCTCTGAGCCTACGGTTAGAGGGGAATGACAGTAGTGGAGCTAACGTCAACAGGAGAAACGAAGATGGGCACAGCAACTTTTCAAAATGAGGAGGAATTTGTTTGTGATTTGAGTTGAAAATTATAGTCAAAGAAGTCTGATATACAATTGCCATAACCATACACCAAAGATGGGACATATATTTTTTTTCTTTTTGATGGAAAACAAAACTGCACTGGAGAAAATGTACTACAAAACAATGGACAATAAGTCCACTGAAGTAATCAACTAATGTAGCATATTTGCAGCTGAAAATGCACAACAAAAGAAAACAAAACTGCAAGATCTACTCAGAAATCAAACTGATCCATAAACAAATTCAAATGCTAAACAAATCCAAATTTAAACCCAAATGCTTAACAAATCCTAATTTGATTCAGTCCCCAAATCCATACACATTTCTTTCCTGCCTTTTCAAAGCATAAGCAACAACCATGGAAGTAATAAAAAAAATAGGAAAACCCAAACTGATTTAAGTTGAACAGATTAACAATTTATTCTGATCAAGTGTAATCTCATAAACCCAACATCCGTAACCGATACAATATATAAAACAACGACAAAGATGAATAAAGTTAACAACCAAACCTCTTTTCTTTGCTTCCACTTCAAACCTCTCTCCCTTCAATATGCACAACCTGCAAATTAAAAACAGACACCAAAAGTAAAAAACCAGACTCAACTTATAAACAACTCAATTAACAATTTCGATTAAAGTCACAACAATCAATTAGATTGCAGTCTATGAATATACCCAAATTTGTCTTCTTCTCCAGCAGAACAAAACTGACGAATCTAGCTCCCTCTGCAAATCAAATCGATTGAAAACTACAAACCAAATTCCTCCACAGATGATCAGAAACTGACAACTGCTCTCACCCTTTTTCAAACTATAACCCAGCCAATCCAAAAGATGTAACAAAAACTGCATTAGAAGCCAAAAAAAATTGAACAAATCTAAATCAGAGAAGATGGTAAGCACAAAAGAATAAACCAACTAACAGAGAATGACCTTAGAGTTTAAAATTACACATATCCTGCTGCTTATAATCAAAACTGAGTTCAAGGTCCTTACCTGTTTTGGCTGAGATTCTACTGCAAGACTTGTCTCGTAATGCAAAAACAAAATCATGAACACCCTTTCAATGATCATCCAAATCAATAAAATCTCAATCTCAATCAACTAAAACCTTTTAATGATCTATCCAAACCTTTTAACGGCTTACAATGCACACAACCAAACTTAATTGTTTATTGATGATGGACAGATAACACAAGACAGACAGTAAGTAAAGCCTAGATAGAGAAGACGGTAGAAATAAACTTACCTGCCAACCAGATTTACAACAGATTCTACCTTGTTTTTATCTGCTCCTGTATCGAAATCATAACATCATTGCTGCAAATAGACAAATACAGAGGTTTTATCAGCCCAAGAAGAAACAAGTCATAATATTTCTATGAACTGAAGATAATTAGATTCCAATGTGGAAATCTAGGAAAGTAACAAATCAAGCTCTTCATGTTATGCCGATATACCCTTTTTTCCCCAGCGGGATGATAGAGAGAACTCAGAGGAGGAAAAACATATACTGGAGAGAAAACTAGACAGTCTACTGAAGAAAAGAAAAGAAAAAAAAGAACCAAGTACAGGAAAAGCTAAGGAACCAATAGAATTAGGAATCCCGAGTGAGAGTTAACTATTCATGCAGAAGGGCACTTCTAAGTATCCATCAAGACTATTAGGGTAGAAGTTACTTCATCAATGTCTCCAGAAAGCTCATACATACACATGCATTATCTGACATGTTAACTACATCTGTATGGCTTTGCAATTGATTAACTTGCCCATTTGAGCCTACAATCCTCACAAGTAGTGTGTTTGTGCAACACACAATAAACTTCTTAGGGTTCAGATGTAGGGAAATTTGGTCTATCACGAAAGAGTAACTAACTCTGGAATATATAATTTACCTATCAAATATGTATTGTCATGCTTCATGATACTTAGATGAGACTTAGTTACTAGAGGAAACAGTTACTCTGTTACCTACTTACCTTAAGTTGAGCCATGTGATGATAAGAACAGAAGAAATCAAAAGAATAGAATAACGCCATGATGAAAATATGCCCGTCTCTAAATAAGCAGCTGCACTACCTACCTGCGTAAGGGAGCAAGTGTGAGACATAGGGATGCATGTATTAGTCAAAGCACAGTGAAGAGAACCAATTACCTATTAAAAATCATTGCTTTATGCTAAAAGCAACAACTATAATAAATTGAAGTGCATAGGTGCTTGTCAGAATAAAGGAGATATCAAGAGAGGAGGAAATGCAATACTAAGAACCCACAAGGAGTGCTATACTTCAAACTATAAAGGGGGAATGAAGATGAGGAAGAAGAAATAGAATTCTATCTTTATCTACCTAAGACCTAACAGAGTTTAACATGTAACCTATGCTCATAGTCAATGATTCACAATCCCAACAAAATTATACCCAAACATTGTCGTGTAAATGCTTTTATCATACATGTAGATGTTTATTGCATGTCTTAACCACAAAAAAATATTAAATATACATATACACATCCCTTTCAATGATTTTTTCTTTTTTCTTTTTTCTATCAATAAAAAACTAAATGCTGTAGTTCTGTTATGAAAAGGTTGCACAAGACTATGTTACATGTTGAGATCCTTATTCTCCACATTCAACTCAACACAGTTCTCAAAGTATGTTCAATTTGGAAAAATACAGTAAAACTTTTTAAATGAATACTATATAGAACAAAGAGAAATAAAAAACATATATCACTTGAACATAAACATTAGTATTTTTGACCTCATATTAAGAGTTTTTTTTTCCTAAATAGTAACTCTTAACACAAAGATGCTAGTTATCTTATTACAAAATTATACTACCAACAAAGAACTAAACGTTCTAATTCTATTATGAAAAGTTACTAACAGGACAATATATTACTTGTTTGAGATCTACAATCTCCACATTGTTTTAACTCTACACAGTCGGTCCTTTTTATACCAAAACGTCAAAGCAATATTCACCCTTTCTTGAAATAGTAGCCAATGTATTATAAAAACTCCACATTCTTGTACATACATACCTAAAAAGTCAAGTGCATGCTGAAAGGAAAAGAAATTTCCCACACACACACGCATGTAAATACACATAAGAAGCATTCACTCGAAGATGTATGCACCAACTAAAACCTTTTAATGATCTATCCAAAGCAGAGTCCTACAGTAGTAGTCACATAACACCAAAACTCATCATCAAATCGAATCAATCGAATCGAAAGAAATCAAAGCAACTTCAAGACCATAAGAAAAGGCAAAGATTGAACACTACCTTCTTGTGCTGCTTTCTGAACATGGCAGTCCATGTGATCTTGGATGGCTTGAGGCGGTTGTTAAAGTACCTCTTGCACTTGGAATTTATGAACAGGGAAACCTAAACCAAGCCATAAGTCCAGGATTATTAGCGGTGAAGACGATGAGTATAGGAATCGATTAAGGAGAGGTGAAGTTTTAACCTGAGAATCGGAGTGGATGAATCTGATGCCCTTACCAGGGTAGATCTTGGCACCACTGAAGCGGCAAAGCTTAGTCGTGAGAACCATGGCTGCCTCCGGCGGTTCCCGGAGGAAGACGTGCAGGGACGAAAAAATGCCTCGGGTGTTTGATTGGGGCAGTTTCTGACGGGAAATGAGTGAGTTCTGATCTAGGTTTTCGATATTGGATTGGGAAACTGGGGGAGATTTTGGGATATCCAAAACTTGTTGATTCAGAATCAGAATCTCGAAGAAGAAAAAGAAAGAAGCAAGCTTTGGGTTTTGGGGAATCAAGGGTCTGGATCCTGAACAAGGAAGGAAAAGAGGAGGAGAAGGATGAATTCAATTCCTTGCCCAGGGATCGCCAGAGACCCTTCGGCAGGGAATAGGGTCAAAGAGTCGGCAAGATTGAAATTAGGGCCTCTTCCATGGAAGGAAGGAAGAAAAAGAGTGAAGAAGGGGTAAATGCGAGGAGATGATGTTTTGAGGAGAGATGGTCGAAGAAAAGATCAGCTGTTATTTTGTTGAAGTGTTATTTTGTGCAAGTGGGAGATAATAGTTGTCAAGGTGCGGGGTTTTAGTTCTTTTTATTTTGTATTCAGGAATCAGACAACACATATATGAAGTTCTGTTGTCTGATTTTACACATTTCAAAATTTGAGCTGAGGGAGCAAGGAGGGATAGTTCCCGCCCATGTGCAAGAGCAAGGAGGGATAGTTCCCGCCTATGTGCAATCATACTATCAATTTTGGCGCTAGGGATATATATCTCTCATTTAGACAACACAAATAAGAAATTACGTTGTAGGAGTACATATATGTAACCTACATTTCGATCAAAGTTTGTTCTTTTGGGGGAATGAATGACATTTTGCACGCATTGAAATTTTGCCAGTATATATCTTCATTACTTAGACAACACAAAGTAAAAAACTGTTGTATGATATTTTGCAAGCTACACTCATACAACAGATATAACTATTCTGTTGTCCTTTGGAGCACCAATTTAGAGCCAAATTTGAGTTAGGCTAAGAGGGAAATCTGCCGCTATTTTTTTCTTCATTCACACAACGAATTATTCTTATAACTGTTGTGCAATGATCTACTAGCTAAAAAGTTCAGAATTTTAACCACCTTATACAACGCAAGTTTTGTAAACGTGTTGTGTGATTCACTTTTCTTCATCACACAACACTTTTTTTTTTTTCGTTGTGCAAAAAGTGTTGTGTGTTTAAGTTATTGCTGTAGTGTAAGATGGCAAAGAATGTTATTAGGACTACCATGTCAGACACAGTTAGAGGTAGTATAGAAGAACCTGATCTAGCCATGGATTTTTTATATGCCATTCATGATATGTATCAGGAAAGTGATAAGGCTGAGGCAGCTAGGCTGGCAAAGGAATTTAACGACCTTAAGTACACTGGAACAGGAAAAGTGAAAGAGAATATCATGAAGCTTATTGAGATTAATGCTCAGCTAAGGGACCTCAACATGGGGGTCACTGATGATTATGTAGTGCACACTGCACTGCATTCCTTGCCTAACAGTTTTAGCCAATTAAAGACCAGCTACAATGCTCAGAAGGAAAAATGGAGCCTCAAGGAGCTGATTGCCATTTGTGTAGATGAGGAGGACAGGATTAGGAAGGAGAGAGAGCCGAGCACCTCAGTGAACCTTGTTGAGAAGACTAAGAAGAAATACCAGAACCAGTCTAAGCTTAAACCTACCAAAACCATCTTCAAAGGGTCTACCTCGGGAGCAGCTAAAGCCAACAAACCATTTAGGTTCAAGTGCTATTTTTGTAAGAAAGTAGGGCACATGAAGAAAGACTGCACAGGCTTTAAGAATTGGTTGATCAAAAAGGGTAATTTTTCTAACTCACTGTTTTCTTTAGAAATTAATTTAGTTAATGTTGAACCAAAAACTTGGTGGATTGATTCAAGAAGCCCCTTACATATTACTAATTCTCTGCAGGGATTCATAAGGAAGAGAGTCCCAAGAAGTGATGAAGTGAACCTGTGTGTAGGCAATGGCATGAGAGTGGCAGTCAAAGCTATTGGAACCTTAAAATTAGATCTTGGTTTAGGAAAGTTGTTAGTTTTGGATAATGTTTATTATGTACCTTCCATGAGAAGGAATTTAGTTTCAGTTTCTCTTTTGGTTAAATCTAGATGTAGACTTCTTATTGACAATAATGGAATTATTATTTCTAAAGATTCAGTTCAAATTGGTTCTGGTGTTATATTGAATGATTACCTACAGTTAAATTGTTCACACAGTCAACAAGAAATTTCTCTTGTTGAAAATAATAACACATCGAGTAACACTTTAACTGGTGTTAAAAGAACTAAATGCAATGAAAAGTCTGCATATTTGTGGCATAGAAGGCTTGGCCATATATCAAAAGAGAGATTGAAAATTTTGGTTAAAAACAATATCTTGAATGAACTTGACTTTTCTGATTTACAAGATTGTGTTGAATGTTTTAAGGGAAAGATAACTAACTTAAGGAAAAAGACTGCATACAGAAGCCAAGCACTTTTAGAGCTCATACATACTGACATTTGTGGTCCATTTAGAACTTAAACAATTTGTGGAAATGTGTATTTCATAACTTTCATCGATGACTTTTCTAGATATTGTTATGTTTATCTACTTTCAGAAAAATCTCAAGCACTTAAAGCTTTTCAGATATTTAAGGCTGAAGTAGAAAAACAACTAGAAAAGAAAATCAAAACTGTTAGGTCAGATAGAGGTGGTGAATTTTATGGAAAATACACATAGAGTGGACAACAAAAGGGTCCCTTTGCCTTGTTTCTGCAAGAACAAGGCATTAAGGCTCAATATACCACACCATATAATCCTCAGCAAAATGGTGTGGCTGAGAGAAAGAATAGGACACTTTTGAATATGGTTAGGAGCATGATGTGCACAACAGGCCTACCTAGGTTTTTATGGGGTGAGGCTTTAAGGACTGCAAACTATGTTTGCAACAGAACACCTAGTAAAGCTATAGAGAAAACTGCTTTTGAGTTATGGTGTGGCAAAAAGCCTAGTCTCCACCATTGTCATGTGTGGGGATGCCCTGCAGAAGCTAGAATTTACAATCCAAACATTAACAAGCTTGACCCTAAAACTGTAAGTTGCTATTTTATAGGTTATCCTGAAAAATCTAAAAGCTATAAATTTTATGCAGCTCAACACTCACCAAGAATTTTTGAAACACATCAAAAAGCCTAGTAAAGCTATAGAGAAAACTGCTTTTGAGTTATGGTGTGGCAAAAAGCCTAGTCTCCACCATTGTCATGTGTGGGGATGCCCTGCAGAAGCTAGAATTTACAATCCAAACATTAACAAGCTTGACCCTAAAACTGTAAGTTTCTATTTTATAGGTTATCCTGAAAAATCTAAAAGCTATAAATTTTATGCAGCTCAACACTCACCAAGAATTTTTGAAACACATCAAGTACAATTTTTGGATGAGAAAATTCACAATACAGTTTTGAAGATTTATCTTCAGAATTTGAAGAAATTGTGGAAAATGAGCATACTGAAAGTATATTGCCTATAGTTCATGATACACAAGCAGCCATTAGTGTTTCAGAAACTCAAAATGCACAAGATCAACTTGTTGATCAAGAACTGCATTTTGAACATGATCAAGCTAACCCTGAACCCTTACCTGATCAACCACAGCCTGTAGAACCTCAAGATCAGCCTGCAAAACCACAACAAAATCAAAATCCCCAATTAAGAAGGTCTCATAGAGCAAGGAAACCAACTTATGGGGGGGGGGAAGATTCTGACTACATTGTTTATTTGCAAGAACATGAAGTTGAAATTGATCCTGCAGATGACAATGATCCAGTTACTTTCAATCAAGCTATTGAAAGCAGTCAATCAAGTGAGTGGAAACAAGCTATGGAAGCTGAGATTGAGTCCATGAACCACAATGCAGTTTGGGATTTAGTGAAACCTGACCCCAAACAAAAGGCTATAGGCTGCAAGTGGGTATTTAAAACCAAGAGAGATGCAAATGAGAATATTGAGAGACATAAAGCTAGGTTAGTTGCCAAGGGTTTCACACAGAAGGAGGGTATTGATTTTACTGAAACTTTTTCCCCAGTTTCAACCAAAGACTCTTTTAGGATCATTATGGCACTTGTAGCTCAGTTTGATATGGAACTACACCAGATGGATGTCAAGACAGCTTTCTTAAATGGAGAACTCGATGAGGTTATTTACATGAAGCAGCCTGAAGGGTTTATAGAACCAGGAACAGAAGACTTAGTCTGCAAGCTAAGAAAATCCATTTATGGTTTAAAACAAGCCTCTAGACAATGGTATAAAAAGTTTGACTCTGTGATTTCTTCTTTTGGATTCACTGAGAATTTAGTGGATGAGTGTGTTTATCTCAAAACATCTGGAAACCAATTTATATTTCTGGTACTTTATGTTGATGACATTTTGTTGGCCAGTAGCAATTTAAAGCTACTTAAAGAAACCAAATCCTTTCTGTCAAAGAATTTTGACATGAAGGATTTAGGTGAGGCATCATATGTACTACGAATAGAAATTATAAGAGATAGGGCACAAGGTTTGCTAGGATTATCCCAACAAAACTATATTGCTAAAATCCTGAAAAGATTTGGCATGGAGACTTGTGCATCAGGGGAGGTTCCAATGTCTAAGGGAGATAAGCTCACTAAGAAACAAAGTCCAAAGAATGAAGTAGAAAAGGTGGATATGGAGTCCAAGCCTTATGCAAGGCTTGTTGGCAGCCTAATGTATGCTCAGGTCTGCACTAGACTTGATTTGTCTTTTGCAGTTGGTATTCTTTCCAGGTTTCAGTCTAATCCAAGTCATGAACACTGGGTAGCTGGAAAGAAAGTACTCAGGTACTTGCAGAGGACTAAAAACCACATGCTTGTGTATAGACAGGTGGAAAAATTGAAGCTTGTAGGATACACAGACTCAGACTTTGCAGGGAATTATCCTGATTCTAAGAAATCGACTTGTGGATATGTTTTTATGCTTGCAGGAGGGGCTGTTGCTTGGAAAACTATGAAACAAACCTTAGTGACAACATCTACAATGCAGGCAGAATTTATTGCAGTATATGAAGGAATGTTGAAAGGCTATGGATTAGAAATTTCTTGATGCAGACTAGGATTTTAAGTCATATAGTTTCTGATGCTCTTGTAATTCATTGTGACAATGAGGCAGCTGTGTTCTTCAGTAAAAACAGTAAAAGGTCAAATAACTCAAAGCACATTGACCTTAAGTACTACAGTGTTAGAGAGAGAGTCAAGCATGGTGAAATTTCAGTGTTAAGCATTAGCACAGACTCTCAGCTTGCAAATCCCTTCACCAAGGCATTGTCAGTCGCAGCCTTCAAGCAGCATATTGAGAACATTGGTGTTTTGCCTAGTTTAGGATCTTGAGTTCAGTGGGAGCCTATTTAGTAAGAGCAAATTTTTATGAGTTTTGTATTTTCTGAGTTCTTGTAGATTTTTGGTAGTTGTGATTTCAGTTTATTCATCATCACAACTTTATGTATTATTGAATTTTGATTATCAATAAAATTTCTCAAGGTATTTCATTCAAGTTGTGTTACTGCAATTTTATTAAAATTCTCTGCAACTTTTATTTTGTGTTCTTGATTTACCTAAATGTCAGATGGTCTTGTAACTTCAGTGAACATGTTCCTTCAGTTTAAAGTACAAGCATTAAGACCATCAGTGTTTTCAGTTATGCTTGAGTTTCATTTTGAAACATTCAGTTGGACCATTTAGGTATATGATCTTCTGGTAATACACGATGTTCATATACTGCATCATTTTGTTTGAAATAGCATATGTGGAATGTAGGAGCTTGTGTTAGTGGTCTGGAAGTGCTGCATTTTTGTTAAAGTGTATGCTTTTCCTTGCTCTGCATAAGCTATTGCGTTTTGGCCATGCTGAATGGATTTTGAGACTTTTCCTTATTCTGGTGCACACTTCAGTTGGTTGTAAATGAGTTGATGTTATTCAGTTTTGGTTGTCCTTGATAACCAGTGATAGTCCAAGTGGGAGATTGTTAGATCAAAAGCGGACTCATCACAAGTTATCCTAGAGTAACTAGGAAACCATCAAAACATTAAATCGGATATAACATGGATATGGAAAAGAATCAACCTAGATATCTAATGTGATAGTGTATTTAACATTGGATTAGGAATCCATTATTTGGACTACAAGAAAGTCCTAAACTGTGGTGCATTAGGATTCTTAGATACAAGACTTGATCCTTAAGGAAAATCTTTATGGGAGGATTCCTAGGACTTCAACTTGTATAAATAAGAGGTTAGGGTCCCTGTTATCACCACCGTCTACAAGCATTGTGTTTCTGCCCATTCAGAAGCTACAGTTGGTGAATAGCAGAAGACTTCAACCTCGTCTTCATCCTTGTTTTTGCAGCTGCAGCAATGGCTTCTACTTTGGACATCAATGGTATGTACTTGATCTTCTAAGGTTAATGAAGAACATGTAATTGTGTGAGCCTGTTTGTAATATAGTTTTTACAGTTTGAAGTATAGGCTCTTAGTCATTTGGGGTTTCTAGCTTTGGTTTCTCATTTTCCGTAATCTTTTTCGACATGCTGAGATGTTATTTTTCACCAAAAACCGTTGGAGCTCAACCGACCCAAAAGCTTCAAGGAAGCTAAAATGGTGATTTTTTTTTTTACAAACCTGGGAGTAATTTGCGAACCTAGGAGCTGGTATTCCTTCTCCAAAGCCTGAATCTTGACTTGGTAGCCTAAACTTAATCAACCTACCATGCTTATTGGCTTTCTTCCCGTACAGGGATTGTGCCAAGAATCGGCAAGAGGAAGGGAAAGAAAGAGAACAAAAGAAAAAGCTTAAATAGTCAAGAAAAGTCTTTTGTACCTCTGATATCATATCACATGCGGCACATGGTTGTATTTAATAATTAGCGGATAAAATTTTGACGGAAGTACCTCAGTTGTTTGTTTTTCGGAATTTAGGTACCTAATTGATTGCTTTAAAAATTTGGGTATTATCAAGTCCGGTCTCAAAAAGTTCAGACCCTCCTCGTGATAAAAATCCTTAATAAAATAATATGTAGAGATTAGTAGATAAGCTTGATTGCCCAAACTGTTGCATCAATGGGGGTGGTTTTCTTTTTCATACATCACTTTACTCTAGGCTGGAGCAGGACAAACAAACTATTACGTGATGTGCCCTTTTACAGAAGTATCTTCCTAATGTCATGGCATGATCGACTCTTTCAGCCCTTTGCCTTTGCGGACTTGCTGAAAGTAAGTGAGCCTGGAAACCTGCACACTAGAGATGGAAGTGTAAGATAGAAATGATGTATTGTACTACTATCGATCAAGAGATTCTATAAAGTCGAGAAAAGATGCATCTCTCATGAATCTAGACAGCTAATAGTACTGAATCATCCAAGTTAATTGAGAAGAAACAATAAAACATGAAAATAGGTCCTTGGGTATGGGCTTGAGCCGCTGCAATTAGGCCACAAATGTGACACTAAACGTATGTTTTTTTTTTTTTTTTTCTGTTGGTCTAAAAATCATCTATTGAAAGCCCACAGACAAAAAGCTTACAGCCAAATACACAAGCTGATAAAAAAAGCAGAGTAACAAAGTTCCAGTGTCTAAGGCCATCTCCAATCTTGAAGGTCTAAAATAGACCATGGTCTAAAATTTTAGACCTTTGAAATATACTATTCATCTAAATAGTAAGGTCTATAATTTTTCCAACTCCAATCGTTCAAGGTCTAAATTATAGACTTTAATATATTTTATTATTTTTAATTTGTATACTTTAAAATTATAAGTGTTTTCAGTTATATTACTAATTCAAGTATACTTAGAATAACCCTATGAGAGCAGCGCCGCTCTTCCTCAACCCTAGCCCACCGAGGCTAGGCTATCTACCTCCGGCCACCAACAGCCGATCTCTAAGCCAGCCATGGCTCTGGCCATTACACAGCAACAAAGGATGGAATATGATGGTGCGGGTTCCGACTCAACACCATGGAAGTGCAGAGCAACCTGATTGCCCTCTGCCTCTTGCTTTACCTGATCTGGGGAACCTAGTCTTCTCCGACGAAGGACGGAACAAGATCGATCAACCCCAAATCGAGGCACTCCTTGTCAAGATGATCTCAATCAGATCTGGCGCGGGGTGTTGGGATATGGGCGATCGCATTGGAGGTCTACTAGGATTGCGCCCTTGGCCTCTCCTCCATCATCGATGGCAACCTATTCCAATCTCTTTGTCATCGGACTCATTGAGCATGACGGCTACTGTCTCCTCCACGAGGCCAAGGTTAGGCCTCTCTCAATCCCAATTTGCTGCTGAAGCCCTGGTTTTAATGGGGACTGTGGATCGATCTACTTCGTCCTGGCCAGGGACGTCAAGGCGAGTTGAGAGTCTCCGCTTGGGCGCGGCTGGCGGTGAAGTATGCAGAGATGGAGTGGGGCTCTCGATTGCGGTGGTGCACAGTGGTGGATGGCTCCTGCTCTGGTGGATGGTTTTAACGCTATCGGCGCTGGTGCTGTTGATTTGGCTGATCAAACTCCTCATCCAGCCTTTCTCGTCAATCTGGTTCCGATCAGATTCGATGTTCAATGGCTTGGGCGGGGATGTCCTGATGGTGCAACTGTCTCTATGGTTGCACTTGGTGGTCGTCGCAGCGTCAGGTGGCAGTGGAGTCCGAGGCACGGAGCTGCTAGAAGGTTGCGCGGTGCCGAGATTGGCTGGGCCTTTTGGGCTTGCTTACTCTTTTTGGGACTTGGATGAGGTCTTTGGGCCTTATCTTGGGCCTCATGAGGAATGGGTCAGCCTTCTAGGGCTGAGTCTCATTTAGGTTTTATTTACCTAGCCTATTTACTTGTCTTTGTAACATAGTTTATAGGCTTTCTTGAATAAGTGAGCATGGGTACCGTCAAATGATCGGACCTAATCTATGTATCGCTGTGGTTTTACCACAAACTCTTTATCTGCCCAGAGATGGTAGAGGGAGGATATGTAATGGTCCTTTCTGGCCTGAGTAATATTAATATATCGACATGATATTTTTCAAAAAAAAAAAAAAAAAAAGTATACTTAGAATTATTTTTCCCTTCAAAAAAAGAATTATTTTTAGAGACAAAAATATAATTTTAATGATTGAAGGAATCTTACTATATTGTTAGATAAGACTTTCGAGTCCACGTGTCGATTCATACACAACTTTACAGATTATCGATTAGATTTTTATCTGCACAAATCACTTTTTATATTTATCGAATCTTATTATATTTTTGGATAGGATATTACATGCCACGTTTCATTTCGTAACTAGTTATATAGATTTCAGATTAGATTTTATTTTCACATGACACTTCTTATCTTCAACCTCAAATCTCAATAAAAGGGGTATTTTGGGTTGCATATCTCATCTCATACTTCCTCTACAATCACTTTCAAAACCTGCATGTAGTTTTGTCATCAATTTCTTCAATGGATTCTAACTGGAATGCCAAGTGGGAGGAGATGAGATGAGAAGAGGAGGAAGAGGAAGCAGAAGCTAATGCAAGGTGAAGAGATACAACACAACTGGTGACAGCCACAACAAGTTGGTGGGCGAATGAGCAACTTTTGCAACAATCACAATGGGGTGACTCGGTTGTAGGTCGAACTTATTCAAATCGACAGCGTGAATTGTTCAATAAAAAATTGTTGAATGATTACTTCGTTGAGGATCCAGTGTACAGTGATGATACTTTCAAACGCCGATTGATTATACGCATTTATATGCGTGTAATTATATCTAAAACACTAGAAATAAGTCAATCATCAAGTCAATTAATATGTAATTAATCCAATTTTATTTATTGCGTAGGAAATAAGAGAATTGCGGAAATCGAGAGAAAATAGTGAGAAATTGAGCAAAATGGATTTTCTGAGAAAAAGATGAAATTGTGGCGCGAGTGAACCATAGTCGACACGAGCAAGGAAGAAGAATCTGATTATTCCAAAATGAGGCATTCGGATGTGCTTTATGATTGGAAGAAGAAAAAGAAAAGAAAAACACAATAATAATAAACAATGAAAGAAATGGAGCAGCTTAATCAAGTAAGCATTGCTTAATTAAGTAAGCATCTGTTCTCTTTTGTTCATGCAGCTCCACCATTTCTTAATTAAACTGATGTTTAATTTAATTAATTGGAAGGGAGCAGTCCATCACGTGCACGAATTATCCATTCCTTTTCCTCCAGTCATCACCGGCCACGTGTCTCTATCCTCTCCTCACTCACGAAACCAACACAGCCACCAGCCTATATATATAGCTCTCTACCTCTTCGAAGGAGAGACAGACCTAACAGCCGCCGCACTTCCATTTCCAAAAGGGGAGGGTTGCTGCCCTCTCGCTCCTTCCCTTCCAATTTTCTTATTTTGCTCAGTTTCTTTTCGAGATTTAAAGGATTACTCATCCAAAGCTTCAAGGATTCATCAAAAATTTATACCTCTATAAGATTCAAGACTTGGGTAATTGTGGGAGTTGTAAATCAAGACTAATCATGCTAGCTTTTTAGTTATTTGTGACTATTCTTGTTTTCTCCTACACTTCTCTACTCTTTTATCTTCAAATTTTGTAGTTTTGATGTCTATGATTATGGGTTGTGAGTAATTTCCTTGTTGGGGGTTAGGGTTGTGTGCCCTAATCCAAATTTGATGTAATGGATGCTTAATTTAATTTATATATGGAATTTGTTAATTATTAGATGCTTGTGTTTTGTGATAATTGATTAGAATGCATGCTTAGGAATTGTCAACTCTTGGGTATGTGTTTTAATAAGTCTAGATCAAAATTTAGGGGATGACATCCTTAGATTTTAGGGCTAGAACCCCGATTTAATATTCGTGGGAAGTACAAGCATGGTTCACTCATTGATTAGCTTGATCGCAATTATGGTGAGCTTGGTTGCCTAATTCCTCGAACTCTAGGCCTCTTGATGTAAATTAGTGACCCTTGAACCGGCTCTAATTCATGTCAAGTGAGTTCTTACGACCCTTGAATCGGAGTAGGAATACCATGAAAGGGAATTTCGGTCCTTGAGCCTTGAAAAGCCTTGGGTACAGGTTCTACCATCTTTAATAAATTGCACGTAAATTAAATTAGCATCAAGAGCATTGAATTAGGGTTATGATTCATCCCTAACTACCAATCCCATATTTATATTCATTTTTTATTTTTCTTTCCTTTATTTAATTTAGTTGTTAATTAAAGTTTCTATTTAAATTCTTGCACTTTAGTTATTAGAAATTTAAATTACTATTTTTGGTGACAATTTCTATCTCATTGTAAATGGTCATCACTAGGTCTTAGTTTTGTTGCACCAAAGCCGAGCATTGCTAAGGCTTGGTGCCTTAGAGTAGCATTTTTATTTATTTTCTTTTTCTTTTTTTTGTTTGCTAAGTGTCTTTATTTCCGATTACCCAAGGATTGTGGGTTAGCCACTAATCCCCGTGGTACGATAATTTTGGGCTTAATACTTCCCTATCTTGACAATGATACGTACACTTGTGTAAATGTGTGTCAAGTCACCGATACCGGATGAGGCGGCATGTGTTCCTCCGCATGCTAGACCATGTCCAGGCAGCAAACCCCTACTTCAGACAGACACATGATTGTACCGGCCAAGCTAGTTTTTCACCACACCAAAAGCTAACATGCGCACTCCGAATGCTTGCCACTGCATGCTCTGCGGATTCACTTGACAAATCTTTTAGGATGCCTGAGTCGACAGCCATCGAGAACCTTGGTCAATTCTGTTGTACTATTGTCACAATCTACGGGAGTCACTACCTCCGTGCACCAAAAACAGATGATTTGGATAGACTTCTCAAGAGAGCTGAAAAGCGAGAGTTTCCTGGGATGCTAGGATCATTAGACTGTATGCACTGGCAGTTGAAGAACTGTCCAACAGGATGGCAAGGAAGCTTTAGTGGAAAAACAGGAAAGCCCACAATTGTTCTTGAAGCTGTGGCAGATTTTGATACATGGATCTGACATACTTTCTTTGGAATCCCAGGGGCCCAAAATGACAACACTGTCCCTGGGTGTTCACCACTGTTCGATGAACTTACAGCAGGTAATTCACCACAACTATATATCTTATGAGATTAACAATCACCGACACAATACTGGCTACTACCTTGCTAATGGCATCTATCCGAAATGGGCTACACTAGTCCAATCAATAAGGTGTCCTCAAACTGAAGAGAAAGTGTATTTTTCTAAAAAACAAGAGTCATATCGCAAAGATGTTGAAATGGCGTTTGGAATACTCCAAGCACGATTTGCAATTGTTAGGCAGCCTGCAAGAGGGTGGGATAGGGCAAAACTTAATTCGATTATGTTTGCATGTATTATACTCCATAACATGATTATGGAAGACGAGCGAGACGACTATTATCAAGGGGAGTCTGATGATGACGAAGTTGATCCAAATAAGTCTAGGAGAGCTCGGGCTAGAATTTATGATGGCCCAAATTTGCCTCGTGATCAAAGAACTGGCCAAATCTCAATGGATGAATACATGCTTCGTTATAGGATGATACGCTCACGTTACGCAAACAATGATTTGCAACAAGACCTTATCAAACATGTTTGGTCAAGATGAGGACAAAGAAGACTCCGGTGATATGGATGAGAATTGTTTCAAGTTTATATATTTGTGGTTGTAATGATTGACAATTTATTGTCATGTTTGAGTTTGTCTTCGTTTTTATCGTTATTTGGTTTTTTTTTTTTACAAAAAAAATTATTGTAATGAATAAAAGTAGTAAAGTATTATTGTAACGGCTCATTTTGTATTATACTTCATAGTTATGTTTAGTTGATGTATCATATCACTAATTAAATAATAATAATTAAAATAAACTATGTCAAATTTATTTCATAAAATTAAAGATTACACGACCACTACTAAATGCTTAAAGACAAATTATGGACTTAACTAAAAAAAAAAAAAAAGGAACCGTTGCCCAACGGTTGGAAAAACTCAAATTGAGTTTTGGATCAATCATGCAATCATGCAACTTGAAGCTTGAAGTGGGCCGTCTTTGGTGGTCTAAATGGTGGTCTATATTTAGACCAAGAAATGGACTTTAGACCTCCATGGAACATTTTTGTAATAGACCCAATCCATGATTGGAGATGAGTTTTGTTCAACCATGGTCTAAAATATGGACTTTGAACCTTCTATTGGAGAAGGCCTGAGACAAAAGAAAGTCAAGACACAATAGAAGTAAAAACTAGTACTAAGGGGGGCCAGGAAGACCATCACTAGTGACAACCAACTGCATGGAGGTTGGAGGACCACTAGTACAATACAAAGTGCACAACCTCTCTTTGGCTAGCTTGGTCACTGCATCAGCTAAGCGATTAGCTTCTCTTGAGATCCAAGACCAAGAAACGTGATACTCATTTTTCAGTCGATGAAACTCGCAAGAAATCGCGATGGAACTCATTTTTCACACTGTGATAATAATGAAGCAAAGGATAAATTCTCCAATTGCCTCTCTCAATCTACATATTTAGAGCACTAATTACCTCCTGGCTGTCAAATTCCACATGAATGTTCAAGCTGAAGCCTTGAACTCCTTGAACAATAGCAACAACTTCATATTTAGAGGATTGTACCAACCATATTTATCAGCAAGTAATGAAATGAGTCAGCAACCAATGGATGGTAGTTAGTATTTAGGGATGTTATAGAACCATAGGGAATGAGAATTTTAGGCATATATGAAGGAATGCATGTGATTAATGAGAATTTTACAAAGGAAAATAGTTTCATGGGAAGAATTCTATGTTAAACCAAATTCCATAAACACTAGAATCACTGCATTCATTACAATTACTACACATACCTGAATCTATCAATTATTACAACACTGTGCAACAACCTAACATATAGAAAAGAATTTAGCCTCAATAAGAGGGTTCAAATCCAACTTGAATTGGTAAAAATTATAGTTATAAGCATATCATTACCTCTATACTAAGATTACATCTTAATGGATTCAACCAAGCAGTGCATTGGTAATTAAAGATGCTTCATTTCATGCCACACTATGAATTAGAGATTTGAACAGAAAGCTTCAAGCCACAATGCCATTTTCCAGAAAACTAGTAGAACATCTTGCATAGATATTTCCATTAGATATCTAATATCTCAGTCAAGATTTAAACCATTCCATATATCTTGAGTACATGCTCTTCAGTTCGTACCACTAAATTTAACCTTTGTTTTCTCTCGTTCCTTTGAAAAATAGGTCAAAGAATATGTCCTACCATCACACAAGCATTCACTAAAATTTACTAATGTTCTTATCCTAATGTAATAAAGAGCTAGGCTCAGGCATATTCTAGAGAAAAACTCAACAATGGAAGATGCAGTTGGCTTTTAACCAAAAAGGCAGTTGAGGACCCAACTTACTTAGATTCATCTGCTTTGCATTATATAAATAGAAAATTTGGAGTAGAAATCTTGGATTAGACTAACAATACTATGTAGCTCATGTCTACTCTACTACACAAGATGCATGTCGAGAAAACTGCTGAGACTACATTTTTGGGCGATTTAAGCCTTATCAAACTTCTCCCATAATTCCTTTTATTGCAAACAGCTAGTATAGAATATGAAAAAAGAAAGTCCAGTAAAATAGCAGTTATTTGAACAATCCATGCATAAGTAATTTCAGTATCGCTCAATTTGTAGCACATATCTAGACGCCAGTAACATGGACACATGACTTCGTTCCGAGTGTTGGTATTATACAGATACTTGCTAGGGTATTCATGTAGAAGTAGCTCTCATGTAGGGCAGGGATCAGGATGCCCCTAAGCTAAACATCAAAAGCAGTGTTGTAACGGATATCTGGATTTGTTTTAGAAAATAAAACAAAAAAGATCATATTAGACTGTGACCAAGGACTAGTTAGGAAACATAGGATCTATGCACTATTGATATATATATATATATATATATATAAAAACACACACGAACTGTTCAGGTTGGACAGATTCCGTTCGTTGATGCGGCTAAAATAGCCTCACAATTTAACCCGGCAAAATGTAGTTGTCAGTATAGGATAAACAGGGATCGTTCAGTCCGGGGATTGTAGGGTACACCTACACAAAAAGGTCAATTAACAAATAAAAGAATAAAATGGGGGTTTTGAGATTTGGTTCCTAATCTACTTAAAATAAAAACAAAACAAATAAAACTATATACAATGATCGACTTCCCTAACCTAAACCAATACCACTCAGAAATTACTAAGTGTAAAAACAGAAAATCCATTTCAACATGCTACAAAAATGTGCCCATCTTAAACGCTTAGATAAGAGCCCAAATGAAAAGCCTCAGCGGATCAATCCATTTATCTGATTCGTTCTAATGTAGGCTTGGATCGGAAAAGTCCTTACCAAGCCTAATACTACTAATTTTCGAAAACACTCAGCGTAATTCTCTTAACTAGTAGTATTATCTAACCCTCGAATCAACTCACACGTGCAAATTAACCATTACACATAGAATTTAACACGTAATTTCCAGAATCGTTTAATCATTAAAGCATGATTTTTACCACTTTTTAGAACTAATTGCTACTTGTTTAACTCAGCGCCTTAACAAATAACAATTACCCTTGGCAAATTAAGCATACACACAAGAATACTCAGCGTGATTCTAGCATGCAAACTTATTAACCTAACTCTGAAAATTACCTAAACACGTAAAAGGGCACAAGATTGTAACATGCATCATAAAAGAATTCTCGAAATTAACTCAATAATAAACTGAAAATCTCAAAAATATTAATAAAATTATTCTGAAAATTTCATGTCTCCAATTACACAACTCACAAATCCAAACACACAAAACCGAAACAAAAATTGTAAGTAGAGTCATAGTTACACTTTGAAGCTTTCCTCAGCGGCTTAGCAACAAGGTGAAGAACTCGTCTCTGCTATGGTGGTGGAGCGTCCTTGACTCAGCGCCTAAGAACTTCGTAGATTGATGGATGGATGGATGGTGGTCACGGTCTTGT